>NW_028270180.1:33950928-34228428 GCF_037043375.1 Chiloscyllium plagiosum
ATGAATGAAAAATGAAAAAGAAAGAGAATGGAAAGGAACGACAGTCTAAAATATGAATTTCTTAAAAATCAAAGCTGTCAGTCTTCGTTTACATGACCAAGAATCTATAACACCTTCTGATATAGGAGTAGAATTGGACTATTCGGTTATGCCTGATTTGTTTCTCATAGAACGTAGAACATTACAACGCAGTACAGGCCCTTCAGCCCTCGATGTTGTGCCGACCCGTGAAACAAATCTGAAGCCTAGCTATCCTACAGTATGCCATGTTCATCTATATGCCTGTCCAATGACCATTCAAATGCCCTTAAAGTTGGCGAGTCTACTGCTGCTGCAGGCAGGATTTCCCATGCCTCTACTACTGAGCAAAGAAACTACCTCTGACATCTATCACCTCTCAATTTAAAGTTATGTCCCGTCATGCGAGCTGTCACCATCCGAGGAAAAACGCTCTCACTGTCCAACCTATCTAACCATCTGATTATCATATATGCCTCTATTAAGTCACCTCTCAACCTTCTCTCTAATGAAAACAGCCTCAAGTCCCTCATCCTTTCCTCGTAAGACCTTCCCGCCATACCAGGCAACATACTAGTAAATCTCCTCTGCACCCTTTCCAAAGCTTCCACATTCTTCCTATAATGTGGTGACCAGAACTGTACACCAGACTCCAAATACGGCCACACCAAAGTTTTGTGCAGCTGCAACATGACCTCCTGGTTCCGAAACTCAATCCCTCTACCAATAAAGCTAACACACCATATACCGCCTTAATAACCCCATCAACCTGGGTGGCAACTTTCAGGGATAACCCCATTCTCCTGCTTTCTCCCTGTAACTTTGATCCCTTTATACGTCACAAATCTATCTATCTCTATCTTTAATGCTGTCAAAGGTTTGGCCTCCACAACCTTCTGCGGTACCAAGTTCCATAGATTCACCACTTTCTGGCTGAAGAAATCCCTCCTCGTCTCAGTTTTAAAGGGTTGCCTTGGAAATGAGTGTCTCCGACACGTGAATAATCTCCTCCATGTCCACTCAATCCAGGCCTCTGAATATTCTGTAAATTGCCCCCCGACCCTTCTAAAATCCATCGAGTACAGACTCAAAGTCCTCAACTGCTGCTCATCTGACAAAAGCTCTTTATCTCTGGGATCATTCTTGTAACCTCCTCTGGACTCCCTCCAATGCCAGCACATCCTTCCCTGAGATACAGGGGCCATAATTACTCATGATATTTCAAATACAGTCTGACCAGACTCTTATAGGCCTCAGCAGTACATATCTGTTTTATATTCTGACCCTCCCCATGAAATGAATACTGCCCTCCCCACATGCCATCTGAATCAGCATGTTAACTTTTAAGAGAGTCCTGAACTAGACTTTCCAAAGCTTTTCCCCATTTAGAAAAGAGTGTAACCTCACACTTTGCCACACTGTATCCCATCAGCCACTTCTTCGCTGAAGTCCCAGACTGTCCAAGTCCTTCTGCAGCTCCCTACTCCCTCAACATTACTTATCCCCCCCCACCTCAGTACCTTTGTCCTGATCGTTATTGTATAATGTGAATAGTCGTGGTCCCAACACTGACCCCTGTGGAACTCAACTAGTCAATGCTTGCCATTCTGAAAATGACTTTATTCCTACTGTTCTGTCAATCTGCCAATCCTCTATCCATGCCAGTGCCATGCCCCTAATACCATGTGCTGTTATCTTATTTCGCAGCCTCCTGTGTGGCACCTTGTTAAAGGCCTTCTGAAAATCCAAATAGATTACATTCACTGGCTCTCCTTTGTCTAACTTGCTTGTTACATCCTCAAATAATTCTAATGGATTTGTCAGATATGATGAAGCTGTGCTGATTCAGCCCTATTTTACCATGCACTTTCAAGTACACTGCAGTCTCAACCCAGTTGGTGAGAGGTGGGGATTATGAAACAAAATTGCCTACAAATAAGTTTTGGCTGAGAAACTCACCGCAATGCTGATTGGTGAGAAGAATACTGGCACTTTAAATCTATTGCTGGGATTGCCTGATACAGATACATGATAGGGAAAGTAGAAACAGTTTTGCTTCCAACAATCTGAGCACTATCCCATCAAAGATATGACAAAAATAGATACTTCCAGCAACTGCAAGATTGTCATACCATTAATTATTTGCTGACTTTAGTTGGTGCAGTGACTGTGCTACCAAATCAAAAGGGAACCTGAGGGGCAACCTTTTTACACAGAGAATGGCATGCATTTGGAATAAGCTGCCATTGGAAGTGGTTGAGACAGGTACGTTAACAACATTTAAAAGGTATTTGGACAAATATATGGAGAGGAACGGTTTAGAAGGATATGGACCAAGTGCAGGAAAATGGGGTTAATGTTGATGGACATTTTGGTTAGCACGGACCAGTTTGGGACGAAGGGCATGTCTCGGGTGCTTTCCAACACTATCAATAACGCCATCCTCCATCTCAGTGGATAGAAATATTGGGGAAAATGCTACTACTCAACAGAAACACCCAGCCCCAGAAATTGATGGAGGAATTTCTTTTGAGTGTTTGTGGGAGTGGTGGGGTGTCGGGAAAGTAATGGTTGATATATTACGGGTAAATATTGTTTCCTGTCCCCTCATGTAGCTTTAATTTTGGAAAAACCTCTATATTTAGTATAGCAAATGAATCTGACTTGACAGAATCAATTGGTCTGCAGGACACATGATAAGGCTTATGAGACTGTAACAGTGACAGCCTTCATAATACCAGCATAGCCAGAGAATTCTCGCTCTCACTCCCTTCCCCCTCTTTAAAATAAAACAATCAAAGGCCTGACGTTAATGGAAAATGTATAGCTAGCTACAAGGAGAAAGTGAGGACTGCAGATGCTAGAGACCAGAGTTGAAAAGTGTGGTGCTGGAAAAACACAGCAGGCCAGGCAGCATAAGAAGGGCTTATGTCCAAAACGCCGATTCTCCTGCTGCCTGGCCTGCTGTGTTTATCCAGCACCACACATAGCTAGCTACAAGTACATGTTTTTGGTGTGCAAAAGAAGTAAGGAGCAAGAGCTAATGCATGAGACAGGCATTGCTGGATGGTTAATTAGGTCTTCACTTGTCTTTCAAGAAGCATTTGCTACTTTTCCTCAGCTCCCCTCCAACCTTCTGACTAATTGCTTTATTTATTCTGTTTTTTCAATTATTGACCTATGATGCGAATGGGACTTTGTCTGCACTCCACAATATTTTATCCACCTTAATGAAATTTCACTTCAGCCTCCAAAGAAAACAATCCCAGTTTATCTAATCTTTCTGCAGATCTAAAATTCCCCAAACCTGGAACCGTCCTAATCTCATTAGTGTAATAGCATCCTTCTTGTAATGGGTTACACACTAGAACTGTATGCATTTCTCTAGCTATGGTTTAACTAGACGTGTCGACAGGTCTAGCAGAACCTCCTTTTTCCTACATTTTACACCTCAAAAGAAATGAAAGTATTCCATATTGGGTGAGTCACTCTCTGACTCCCAGAATCATAAGTAAACAATAAATGCTGTGAACTGAAGTCTATTTAACAGTGTCCTGCTGTGAGGTGACCATGTTCATTCAGGAAAGGAATATGATGAGGACGAGAACAATATAATAACATCCTGTCAAAATGATGAGATATCCAAACCAGAAAAACAGAAAGACAGTGAAAAGTGATCTGCAGATGAGGTCTGATAGGATATTGAAGGGTTTTAGAGTTAGAGTGGGGCTTTTGCAGCTAATTTCTCACAGGTTTAAGTCAAAAGAAAAGGCGATCAAACAAGGTATAAAACAAGCTGTTGATTTGATATCACCTGCTTTGCATTAACAATGAAGTCTCCAACTGCCTATGGGGCAGGAACTAGACAGCAGTACTCTGGATTGTCTCAGCTTGTTCATTTAGAGTTGAGAAATGGTTCTACATATAAATGTCTACATTTGAGACAATGAATTTCAGAGTATCCAGATTCAGCAAGACTCATGCACAAAAACTAAATGCATGTGTGCCACATATTTATGTCACTACTTTTAAGCAGGTTGCTCTGTGGAGAGGTAATGCCATAGGGAAGTAAGAGTGTTGCGTGTTACTGCCACACCTTTGTCTGCATGGCCTATTAACTTTCCTGAAACAATTCCAACCACTGATTACATTCAACAACCCACAGGGACCTTTACAGCAGAAATAATAAAGTAAAAATGTGGTTAAGCCAATCAAGCACTGATTTATTTTTTTCCCAATTGGTGAACTGGATTTTTAGAAAGGAAGCAGTGATATTGTACCAGGGTAAAGCTGATCGTATAGCAATCAGCAGAATTTCAGTGAATGATGGTTCAAGAGGGGAACTTAAATCTCTGAAATTAAAGTGGCTTCAAATCCTGCCCCACCATTCAATATGATCATGCTGGTTGAATGCTTCAATGCCTTTCACTCATCCTATCTCCAGAACACTCTGCACCATTGGTAATCAGAAATCTATCAATCTCTATCTTAAACATACTTAAAGACTGAGCTTCCACAGCTTTCTGTGCTGGGGAGTTCCAAAGGGTCACCACCCTCAAAAATAAATTTCTCCTTATCTCCTAACCGCATGGCAATTCTCTTGTTTAAAAATTGTGCCCCTGGTTTTAAACTCCTTAACCAGGGAAACAGCTACATCTGCCCTGTCTATCCCTTTAAGTATTTGAAGTTTTAATCTGATTACTTCTCGTTCTTCAAATCTGTGAGAATACAGGCCCAGTTTGCCCAAATTTTCATCACAGGACAGTTCCATCATCTCAGGAACAAGGCTGGTAAACCTTTGTTACATTCCCTCTAAGGCAATTATATCTGTTCTGAGATAAGGAGACCAAAACCTTTCACAATATGCCAAGTATGGTCTAAACATGCTCCAATTCAAAAGAAGAAAGAATTTACTACTCCTGTACTGAAATCCCCATGAAATTGAGGCTAATATTCCATTAGCATTCCTAATACTTTGCTGCACTGCATGTTAGGCTTTAGTCAACAAGGACACCTAGATATCTTTGTAAATCTTAACATTACAGTCTAGAATTGAAGAAATGCAGGACATTGGTTAGGCCACTTTTGGAATACTATGTGTAATTCTGGTCTCCCTTCTATAGGAAGGATGTTGTGAAACTGAAAAGGATTCAGAAAAGATTTACAAGGATGTTGCCAGGGTAGGACGGTTTGATCTACAGGGAGAGGTTGAACAGGCTGGGGCTGTTTTCCCTGGAGCATCAGAGGCTGAGGGGTGACCTTAGAGATTTATAGAATCATGAGGAGCATGAATACGGTAAATAGACAAGGTCTTTTCCCTGGGGTGGGGGAGTTCAGAACTAGAGGGCATAGGTTTAAGGTGAGAGAGGAAAGATTTAAAAGGGACCTAAGGGGCAACTTTGTCATGCAGATGGTGGTCTGTGTTTGGCATGAACTGTCGGAGGAAGTGGCGGAGGCTGACACAGTTACATAATTTAAAAGGCATCTGGATGGGTATATGAATAGGAAGGGTTGAGAGGGATATGGGCCAAGTGCTGGCAAATGGGACTAGATTAGTTTAGGATATCTGGATAGCATGGATGAGTTGGGCATCTCTATGAATCTATGTAGTCTGCACATGTGTTTCTCCTACCAAAGTGGATAGCCTAACATTTTTTCCCATTATATTCCATCTGCCATTTTCTTGCCCAATCACCAAATCTGTCCAAATTCTTTTTAAGCTACTTGATATCTTCCTCAGAACACACACTCCACTTAGTGAATAGCTAGGGGCCCAAGTACTGATCCTTGTGGTACCCTACTAGTCTTAGCGTGTCAATTCAAGAGAAATAATTTATTCCTACTGTCTGTTAGCCAATTATTTATCAATGCCAGAACATTATCTCCTATCCCATAGGCTTTAAAACATTTATAAGCAGCTTCCAGTGGAAAGCCATCAGCTCTCCTTTATCAACTTTATTAGTAATTTAAAAAAAAACTCCAAGGTGTTTGTCAAGCATGATTTCCCATTCACAAATCAATGGTTTTCCCAATTTGATCATTACCAACCAGGTGCCTTTCTCCCATCCTTTATAATAAATTCTAAAATTATCCCTCATGCTGATGTAAGGCTGATCCCTAAGTTCATTTCTCTACTTAAATATTGTGATGATGTCAGGTACCTACTAATCCAAAGGAATAATTTCAGAATGTTATAGAATTTTGGAAGATAATTACCAATGCATCAACAGTCTCTATAGCCACCACCTTCAATTCTCTGGGATGTAGATCATCAGGTCCTGGAGATTTATCATCGTTCAACACCATTAATTTCTTCAGTACAATCTTCCTACTGATTCTAATTTTGTTTAACTCCTCAATCTCCCCAGAAACTTGAATCTGTAACACTGGGAAATTTCTGGTATCTTTCTCCATGAAAACTGACACAAAGCAATCACTTTGCTCTCTGTCATTCCTCTATTCTCCATCATAAATTCTTCTGACCCTATTTGTAATGGGCCCACATTCGTTTTAACTAGTCATAGAGATGTACAGCATGGAAACAGGCTCTTCAGTCCAACCCATCCATGCCGACCAGATATCCCAACCCAATCTAGTCCCACTTGCCAACACCCGGCCCATATCCCTCCAAACCCTTCCTATTCATATACCCATCCAAATGCCTCTCAAATGTTGCAATTGTACCAGCCTCCACCACTTCCTCTGGCAGCTCATTCCATACATGTACCACCCTCCGCGTGAAAAAGTTGCCCCTTAGGTCTCTTATATCTTTCCCCTCTCACCCTAAACCTATGCCCTCTAGTCTTGGACTCCCCGACTTCAGGGAAAAGTCTTTGCCTATTAGCCATATCCATGCCCCTCATAATTTTGTAAATCTCTATAAGGTCACCTCTCAGCCTCTGATGCTCCAGGGAAAACAGCCCCAGCCTGTTCAGCCTCTCCCTATAGCTCAGATCCTCCAACCCTGGCAACATCCTTGTAAATCTTTTCTGAACCCTTTCAAGTTTCACAACATCTTTCCAATAGGAAGGAGACCAGAATTGCATGCAATATTCCAACAGTGGCCTAAATATTTTATTGTTACATACTTACAGAAGTTTTTACTTCCTGTTTATAAGTTTTTGCGAGATTGTGTATTCCAATTCTGTTCTCATTTTCCTCATTGATTTCTTCATCCTCCTTTCTTGTATTCCACAAACCTCCCAATCCTCAGATTTCTTGTAATTTTGACAGTTTTATAGGTCCAATGTCACTTCATTCTCTTGTGGTTTCCTCCAAGGTGAATTCCATGGAAAATCCTGAGGTGTGGTGGAGAAAAAAAATCGGGATAATTAAATTGAAAGGCTTTTTATCTTGGATTCCTCTTTTGCCGAGATGGATGAGTCATAGGCTGCAGTTGCACCTCATCAGGGTGATATCACCTTTTATTAACTGAGAACCTTCTCTGTAATGTTTACATTAGGTTAGGCTGAAGTTGCTTTCATTTCTCAGGGTGAGGCGTAATATGCTCCCACTCTGCAGCCATAGGCAAGAGTGGACAGTGTGCAAATAGACTGTGGGTGATTGCTTCTTCACACTGAATTTCATGCTACAATCACCTGCCAGAGTCCCTTTCAATGGAGATCCTTCACTGTTTGTTTGTCACCCAACCCAATTGTTCTGGACAGATTGGAGAATTGTGAGGCTGACTGATGAATTACATTAGTCTGGAAAAGAGCAATAAGTTCAGTGAAGTTGGGTCAAAATCTTGGAATTCTCTCCCTGACCAGGTTGTGGGTCCATCTACAACACATGGACTGCAGTGGCTCAAGAAGGAAGCTCACCCCCACCACTTTAAGAGCGATATGCAGTAAGTGCTGGCCCACCAGCAACAACCACATCCCACAATTTAAAATAAAATTAACCAGTTGGGTTCGTGACCAGAAATTTTCCTTCCGGCAGGGACTATATTCACAAGATTTTGCCCAAAGTCTGATCGAACAGCAGAATAAATGGTGGGAGAAAAGTAATCCTTTCCCCATATTGTGACACTTACATGAATTTTGATCTCTCTGCATAATGGAATGTAGTTTGGGCAGGTGTAAGCAGTCATCTGTGAACTTTGTTTGTGAACCTTTTCATGTCTGATTTGCATGGTAGAAATTTCCAGACAGCCCAGTTGGAATCTAAATTTTCCCTTGTCTGGCAGCTAATTTTCTTGCACTTACCTGTGGGCTTGTTGTACAGCTCCTGGAGTTTTTATTACTATTTCACAGACATAGACAGAAAGTGTCAGCCGTTTGACTCACTCTACCCAGAGTCCAAGTGTCATGCTTTACTTGATATAACCTTGGTCCAAATATATACAAAAGAGCTGAAAGGAAGATAGTTGTTAGCGAGTTCTGAGAAGATATGTAGCTTAAGTTGAGGGTCTGGATGTAGGTTTGCTCGCTGTGCTGACAGGTTCATTTTCAGATGTTTTGTCACCCTACTAGGTAATATCTTCAATGAGCCTCCAAATGAAGCACTGGTGGTGTAGGCCGCTTTCTATTTATATATTTGAGTTTCCTAGAGTTGGTAATGTCATTTCCTGTGGTGACATCATTTCCTATGGTTATCTCATTTCCTGTTTTTTTCTCTCGGGGTGGTAAATGAGATCCAAGTCAAGTGTTTGTTGATAGAGTTCTGGTTGGAATGCCATACTTCTAGGAATTCTCGTGCATGTCTCTGTTTGGCTTGACCTAGGATGAGGAAGGGCACCACTTCGACTGGGACAACACATCCATCCTAGGACAAGCCCGAGACATGCATGAGAATTCCCAGAAGCAGGCATTCTAACTGGAACTCTATCAAAAAACACTTTACTTGGATCCCATTTACCACCCCCTGAGAAAAAGAACAGGAAATTACATCACTCTATGAAATGACATCACCAACCTGAGGAAACTCAAACATATAAATAGAAAGCAGGCTATCAGACTACCAGTGCTTCATTCGGAGGCTCACTGAAGATGTTACCTAGTATGGTGATGAAACCTCTGAAAATGAACCTTCCAGCTCAGCAAGCAAACCTACATCCAGAAGATAGTTGTGGTTTTTGAAGGACAATCATGTCATACCTGACATTTCAGCAATTCCTCAGGGTAGGATACTAGGCCAAACATCTTCAGCTGCTTCATCCATCATTAGGTCAGAAATGGAGATGCCCATCAATGATTGATTGTGCAATGTTCAGTACCATTTATTACTCTTCAGATACTGGTGTAGTCCATGTCCAAATGTAGTAGGATGTGAACAATATACAAGTACTTGGATTGATGACCACTGCCTTTTGAAATTCAATGGCATTGCTGAATCCCTCAGTGTCAACACCGAGTTTACCATTGATGATATACTTCCCAAAGCATATCCCAAGCATCCATAAGGCACAAGCCAGGAGTGTTTTTGTAAATCCAATAACAGGATGTGGCAGTTGTAGTCTAGGCCAGCGTTGTTCCCTATCCCCATTTGCCCAGAGGCTCTTAAGAGTTAACCACATTGCTATGTGTCTGGAGTCATATGTAGGCCAGACTAGATAAGGACAGCAGATTTCCTTTCCTAAAGGAGGATCAGCAGCAGTTCCATGGTGACCTGTTTATCCCAGTTGTATTGAATTTAAGTTTCATTATCTGCCACAATGAGATTCAAACTCATGTACCTGGAACATTGGCCTGAATTTGTGGATTACTAGTCCAATCACATGACCAGCATACACCTGCCTATCTTTTATGTTGGAATACTCCCTACTTATCTAGATGAGTGCAACTCCCAAACAGCACTCGAGAAGCTCAATACCATCCAAAACAAAGCAGTCTGGCATACCTTTGAACATAGTGGTTAGCACTATTGCCTCACAGCGCCAGAGACAGTTCAATTCCCGCCTCTGGCGACCGACTGTGTGGAGTTTGCACATTCTCCCTGTGTCTGCGTGGGTTTCCTCCGGGTGCTCCGGTTTCCTCCCATAGTCCAAAAGTGTACAGGTCAGGTGAATTGGCCACGCTAAATTGCCCGTAGTGTTAGGTGCAGGGGTAAATGTAGGGGAATGGGTCTGGGTGGGTTGCGCTTCGGCGGATCGGTGTGTACTTGTTGGGCCGAAGGGCCTGTTTCCACACTGTTAGTAATCTAATCTAATCTATGCTCATGAAACTATATCAGCATTTCTTCTTCCCTGCATCAAAATACTGCAACTCCACCCCAAACAATCTACGGTGCCTTCAGCACATAGACTGCAGCAGTTCAAGAAACTGTCTGATCACTGTCTTCTGGGAAAGTAAGAGTGGGAGGAGATCATTCAGCCCTTGAGCTTGCTGTACAATTCCAGATCAAGACTAACCAACTCCCTCATATTTCCACATTATACCAAAATCTTGATGTAACGAGAAATCTGTCTGTCCTGTACCTGTTCAAGTACTGAGCTTCCACATAGAGAATTCCAAAGATTTACCTCTTCCTGAGTGAAGAAACTTCTCATCATGTCAGTCGTAAATGGTTTGCTCTTCTTTCTGAGACTGTGTCCTTCACTTTGAGAGCCCCCAGCAATGGACAACCTCTTATTCCTTAAAGACCTTTGTAGATTTCAATGAGATCACACTCATTCTTCTAAACTCATGGCCCAGTCTCCTCAATCTCTACTCAGGAAATTCCCACCATCCCAGGAATCAATGTGGCCAACCTGAGCTGCACTCACGCTGTGGCAAGTACATATCCTTTCAGCAAGGAGATCAGAACTGCACATAATACTCCAGGCAAATCTCAGCAGTGTTCTATACAATTGAAGCAAGACCTCTTAGCTCCTATAAATAAATCGTCTTCTGGTAAAGGCTAATATGTCTTCTGAACGGCTTGCTGCACCTGTCTGTAGCTTTCAGTAACTTCTGAACAAGGACATCCAGGAACATTAGACACTAACATTTCAAATCTCACTCCATTCAAGAAATAATCTGCACCTTCATTTCTCCTGTCTCACACTTATCCACATTATATTCTGCATCTAAACTCCCTTGAAGCCTTTTGTCGTTCTCCCCACAATTCATTCTCACCAAGTTTTAATCATCTGCAAAGTTGGAAATATTATAATTTGTCCCTACATCAAAATCATTGATAAAGATTGTGAAAAGCTGAGGCCAAGCAGTGGACCTTGTTGTACCCCAATGGTCACAACCTGCCTATGTGAGAATGATCTATTTATTCCTCCTACTTAGTGTTTTAACACGTCTAAAAGGAGAAAGAAGTAAAGATCTTTTTTTTACTTTTGTGCTTACCATGACTGTGATATAAGAACCAGACTTGAGCAAAGAAACATCAATTTAAATAACATGAGAAGAAGGTGCAGATTGGTTGCGGCCATCATTGGTATTGGAGATGCAGAAAGAGCAGTTAACTGTCAATCTTAATTCTCAGAGCAGGCAGGTTGATTTTGATTGATGTTGCCAAGGAGATGTAGCAGAGAATTGGCTGTCTGCATGATACTTTTTTTAAATTAAGAAGGTGCAATGTGTTTTACCAATTCTTCTTGCATGTATAGAACAGGCCCTGAGTATTTCAATACATAGCATCTAGTACATGCAAGTACATCACACAGCCAGTCCAACTGATGATCTTAAATTGGTTTCTGGTGTAACTCTGAACACAATCGGGATTATGTATTAAACAATTTTCAATGTTGTAATCATATTTGAGGTGGATGTACTTTTTGGATAATTGCAAGCCTCATTGAGCCCAATCAGCATGCCACTGGCTGTGAATGGTCAATGGGACATGCTGTTTGATACTGCCCTTTCACCCTATATTTCATCCTGCCCTTTCACTCTCTGCTTATTTCTCATGTTAACCTAAAAACAGTGAAGAAATAACATAAGAACTCGGAGCAGGAGTAGGCCATCTGGCCCTTTGAGCCTGCTCACCATTCAATAAGATCATGGCCTCAGCTTCACTTACACACACTCTCACCATATCCTTTTGCTGTTCCTTTGTTGTTCAAAAAATCTATCTTCGTTTTCAAAACATTTACTGAAGTAGTGCCAACTACTTCATTGGGCAAGGAATTCCATAGATTTCCAACCCTTGATCTATGGAACAATCGAATGCCGCCACCTTTGCCAATACATTATGGTCCCTCATGCCCCCATGATCTAGTTTGTGGGTCTTTATATCACCCCATGCTGCCTCCTCAAACTTGTTGAATATCAGTCTGGATGTTTCTCCTGTGGCAAAATGCTGAGGATCGAGTGGGCAATGCAGTTAAATGTGTCTATAAGAAGCCTCGATGGTTCACTTTTTTTTTTCAAAACTTTTTTTTTCCTGATTTTGGTGCCTGCTCGCCTTCCATCCCAGAAGGAAAATCCTATGAAGCGGGCAAATAATATGAATTAGTCCCACTTGTCTGGTACTCTTCCAAGTGGAGCTCCAGTATGAGCAGACTGTTCACAACTGGTCTCTTACTGGCTTTTCCCTCTGCACATAATTGGATACAGCAAGATGCTGAATCTGTGTCATTGCGCTATATTTAAATCTGGAATTAAGAGTCTAATGATAATTATGAAACTGTTTTTGATTATTGGAAAACCCCATCTGGTTCACTAATGCCCATTTGAACAGGAAACTGCCATCCTTACCTGGCCTGGCCTACATGTCACTCCAGACTCTCAGCAATGTGGTTGACTCTTAACTGTCCTCTGGGCAATTAGGGATGAGCAATAAATGCTGGCCAAGCATGATTTTTTTTTAAAAGTAGCACCAATGGAGACAGGTTCTGACTGGTAGCAATAAAACCCAGTCCGTTGATATAGAATTTAAACTTTGTCGGTTCACTTTGAAACCTCAATGTTCTGTCCAGCAAGTGTAATTTCATTTTCTGGAAACCTGTCAGATGCTGCCTGGTGAACTGTAGCTAGCATGTATTTTAATATCTGGATTCTTCAGTCACTGTTTTCAATTCTTTTCCTTTCAGCCATTGAATAAATGTCAAGCACTTGTGAGAAGGGAATCTGTGGTTAATTTGGAAAATTTCAGGAAGTTATATATCAGGAGGAAATGGAAAGTAAGTGAAATCCAATCTCCGCAATGGCACTAAAATAGTTGTTTCTGCTGTTTTGTGTAAACTGTCTCTCCGAACTTCCTTTGTAATTCATAAATCTCCCTTTTCTTTTTAGCTAACGTATCGGATTGTGTCATTTTGTAATCATTTGACTCGTTCCTTCCTTAAAAAAGATTATCTCAAGACAGGTGAAACTTCAGTAAGTACATTTAGAATGCTATATCTTATCTATAGCAAGTCTGTTTCCTGAAATTTTTTATGATTGTGGCTTACATTTTCCTCTTATTTCTGTTTGGAAAGAATTAAAACTTTGACAAGATTTCTTCACCTCTTTGGGGAACTGCACCTTTCGGTTAGTCCAAAGTGAATGTATTCGCCCCCTTCTCTGTCACATCAGCTCACGGTGAAGCTTGATTTCTTTATATTTCCTGCTGATATCTCCACACAGTTCAGTCAGATATCACAATCTCACAAAAAGTCTCTGCACACCTTCCATTAGTAAGTCCCCATCTGGAGTTGAAGATCATTGTCCATTTTCTCCAACCCCTTGCTTCACCCTATCTCTATGATATTCCCCACTCTTGTAATCCACATCCTTTCTCTTTCATCCAATATCTTGTTTGGCAGTTCTTATAGCAGCTAATCTGGGGTATTTCTAATCCTGTCGGTTTAGTGACAAAGAAGGGACAACTTTATCATGGGGTGACAAAACATTAACTCTGCTTTCTCTCCACAGACATTGCCAGACCTGCTGAGTTTCTCGAACAATTTCTGTTTCTGTTTCATAATTAACTTTAAGATTGCCTCAACTTATTCATGTCGGCTTCCAGACAAAGGAGCATTATTCAGGACTAAAATAAAAGGTGGAAAGGCAGGTTGTGAGAGGGATACAAATAGTTTAGAGAGATATTGTTAGGTTAAGTGAGTGGGCAAAAAGTTGGCAAATAGAGTATACTGTGGGGAAAATGTGAAGTTGTTCATTTTAGAAGGGAGAACAAAACAACAGTATTATTTAAATGAATGAAAGCTGCAACACAAAGGCACTTGAGTACTTGTGCAGAAAGCACAGAAAGCTAGTATACCAGGCACAGCAGGTAATCAGAAAGGCTGGTGGACTATTGGTCCTCATTTCAAGGGCATTGGAGTATAAAAGGAGGGAACCCTTACTGCAACTGTACAAGGTGCTGGTGAGACCACACCTGGAGTCCTGTGAGCAGTTTTAGTTCTTCTATTTAAGGAAAGATAATATTTCTTTGAAGGCAGTTCAGAAAAGGTTCACTCAGAAGATTCCCAGTATGGAGAGAATGTCTTATGAGCAAAGGTTGAACAGGTTGGGACTCTGCTCATTGGACGTTTGAACATTCTCCGGAATCCAATGAGGTGATTTCATTCAAATATATGGAATTCTTAAAGGGCTTGACAGAGTAAATGCTGACAGGATGTTTCTCTGCATGGGAGCATCTAGGACCAGAGAGCAGAATGAAGGGACACCAATTTAAGAATGAGTTGAGGAGGGATTTCTTATGAAGATTGTGGATCTTTGGAACTCCTTGCCACAGAAAACTGTGGGGATATGTTTAAGGCTGAGATACATAGATTGTTGATCAGTTGAGAAATCGAGGGTTACAAGGAAAGGATAGGAAGGCGGATATGAGGAATATTAGATCTGCCGTGATCCTATTAAATAGTGGAGCAGGCTCAAGGGTCAAATGGCTTATTCCTGTTCCTACTTATGATCTTGTGGAGTGCCGTGCTGTCTGATGGTCAGCACTGAGGGAGTGCCATGCTGTTTGACGGTCTGAGCCAAGGGGGTGCCGCACTGAATGACGGTCGGTGCTGAGGAAGTGCCGCGCTGTCTGATGGTCGATGCTGAGAGAGTGCCACACTGTCTGATGGTCAGCACTGAAGGAGTGCTGCACTGTCTGATGGTCTGTGCTGAGGGTGTGCCATGCTGTTTGGTCGGTCCCGAGGGAGTGTCGCACTGACTGACATTTGGCACTGAGGGAGTGCTGCACTGAGTTTCATCTGCATGCAGATGGATGCTATTTTAAAGAATAAAAGAAATGCTCTCTAGATTCCAATTCAATACTTATTTATTTCACCAACATCTTTAAATGCAGATTTTGTCATTTTTATCACATTGCTGTTTATAGGGTGGTGTTAAATATTGGGCTGTCACATTTTCTACATTCCAGTAGTAACTATTGAATTGGCTCTTAAGTGCTTTATGAAGCCCTGAGAAACTCTGTGATGAGGCATGAAATCCAATGCAAGTTATCTCTTTCTCATTTTAGAGACAGTATGACAGTGACAATGAGGACATGAGCTTCAAAAGAAGGCCTTCCAGACCAAGGAGACGCAGCAGCACGTCATAAAGCGATCTCTGATTGGGTTACGCCAAAAATGAGGCAGCCCTAAGGACAGGTGGACCATTGTACTGTTAGAATCAACAAAACCTGAACCTACACCAGTGCTGCTTGTACCTGTTGCTGGGACAATACCAGGCATGCTCAATAGAAAAATGCCACTTTGAACGTACCCATGTTCCCACACACACGCAGACCAGATGAATGATGCCAGGCTTTGGTACCTACTGCACAAGCCAAAGAGTGCAATACAGCTTTGCAACTCAGTGTATTGTTTTGTTTATATCTGCTATTTTTAAATTAAGGTTTTAAGTGTCACAATTCTGTCCTTTTCACATACAGCTCTTGGGATTGCACTGATGCATTGCATATCAGGAACGGTGTGATGCAGTTCTGGAAAAACTCAGCAGGTCTTGCAGCATCTGTGGAGAGAAATCATAGCTAATGTTTCGGGTCCTTCAGAACTGGAGTTCTTCTCCAGCTGTGAGGAAGGGTCATTGGATCTGAAACATTAACTCTGACTTCTTTCCAGTAATGTTGCCAGACCTTTGAGTTTTTCCAGCAATTTCTGTTTTTGTTTCTAATTTCCAGCATCCGCAGTGCTTTCCATTTTTGTTTGATACGATGTAGTTTCCTTATCTTGTAATGGGTCCTCCGTTTCAAGCCTGTTGCTGTGGGTACTTTGAGTGGCGATCGGGCACTTTACCACAAGCAATGGGCAGGAAGAAGAGATATTGGAACGATGGGTTTTGACTTCATTCAAACTGTACTTCCTACCATGCCAAATGTTGCTTGGGCAGAATGTTTAGCCACAGGCTCTAAGTGGAGGTTAGGAACATATTGAGCAGTAATTTGGGAAATGAGTATCAGCAAATGAGGCAGCCAAGCAGACAGATGTTTGAGCCAAGTTGAACGTTGTTGGTTTCAACTAATATTGTTTTAATGCAAGCATTGTTTCACATAGTTTTAGATAGTAGACCTTTTTTTAAGTTTACTGACTAAAAAAAATAACTTTATATGGTATACCATGAAGCTTTCAGCATGAGATTAGAAGAGAAACTATTCCTTGTGAATATATAACCTCAACAGGAATTCACAAAAGCCTGATTCCTGAAATGAGTTGCCTTGACATGTTTTTCAACCACTGTTTACAGGAGTCGAGATAATAATATTGTCTCCCCAACAAATCTTTTGGGTGACTTTTCTTAGGAAAATAATACTCACTTCAGTGTTGCCCGTTTTACAACAATGCAAATAGACTTTATGTAACTGTCTTTTCAATAAAATCCAAGTGGTTAATTAGGTTTTAGCCAGTTCATTATGAAGGAAATGATCCTTAAATGCAGTGTGGAGCTCACAAAGATGGGCAGCATTGTTTTGGGTGTGGAGAATCTTTTGAAGAGTTGAAATTAGAAAAGATGAGAATGTTGGGCATTGAAGTGAGAACGGCTGTGGACTGTGTCAATAATGGATTGGATGTGAGAGAGGAAGCTGAGTTCACAGTCAAGCAGTTCACTGAGGTTTTGCATTTCCTTACTTGGCTTCAGAAGGCAAACAGGAAGGAGGTTGGACCTCAATCTAGAGATGCTAAAGGAAGTTCAAGAAAAGGCTACCTAGCTCTTCCCTTTACTTGGAGAGTCACAAGCAGTTCAGTCATATCCTATGTGTCCTCTCTAACCAAAGCAGCCCAAAAGTTATTCAAGTCCTGAGTTGCTGTCATGATTTAAAATTGTGAAGCACCTCGAGGTGCAAGTGCGAGGTGAAAATGTTCTGCTTATCTAGCCCTCCAACAAGGAGGGTGTCCCACTTGTTCAGGTCAACATTGATGCTGAGGAGTGAGCACAGTGAGTGCCTAAGAGAGCTCATTATGTCCAACTCATTTCCACACAGAAAGACATTGAGTTTCTGTATTTGTTTCTGAATTAACTGACTAAAAATAAAAGAGAACAGCTGGGTCGATAATGTTCAAAGGTCCCACCTGCAGAGAAGTCTAGATTGGTAGAATTGCCCTTAACATCCTCAATGGCTCGATAACTGAATTGGTAGCTGAATAAAGTAAATTTACAGATGAAGCTCAAGTAAAACAAGCAGCTTTGTGTTGTATTGTTGTCTCCCTTTCTCGAGAATTTTTAAATTTTCAGTTTTCTACTTTTCAATCGAAAGTAATTTACTGCAAAGAATTATGGGAAAAATTACTGCTAAAATTTCATTCCCAGTTGGAGGGGCTGAAGTTCCTCACTGACCATGTGACCCTGATCACAATGTGATTGGGAGGGGACCTATTGATGCTATTAGTGTTTGACCGGCTGATATTGGAGGCATTGTCATTCAGAGGCACTGGACTGTAACTGGGAGTGCATTTAGAGATTTTATCCTGTCTTCAAATGCCTCACCAGATCAAACAGTCCATCTGACTCTAAACATTTTCATAAGTGGTATTCAGAAATAGTCAAACAGTCCTTTTTTTTTTGATAAAATATCCCATTTTCAACAATAAATCCCTTACCTCTGTTTCACTATCTTCTCGAGCCTGAGACACTCTGTTAGTCTCTTTTGAAAATAAATACTGTAAGTTTGTGTTTATTTAGTGTTGCCTGTTAGAGTTGGATGGTTTTTCAGGTCTGAACTGAGCTGGTTGGTCCCACATCCACTTGTGTCACCAACCATACTGCTCTCCACAGAGATGTCTGGGCAACATTTCTAGCTCAGTGATAGGAACTTGCAAATAAAATCAGTTAGCAGGAAACATCTTCTACTCAAAATGTTACTGCAATGGTCTATTTGAGGAGTTCAGTCTTTACAGAAGAAAATGGTAGCATGTGCCCCAAAATATTCCTTCAAAATCTATATGTTTTAAACAGATTTTTCTGTAATCTTTCTTGAGAACAACTGCTAACTAAACACTGCTGAAGCTGGAGCTCGAAGGAACCATTTGATCTTGCTCCATAACCAAAGTTGGGAGATGGCAGGTACTCCCGTCATCCAACTCTCTGCTTCATCCAATCTTTCAGAGGCAGGTTTCTTCTGAGAAGTACGTCAAGGTTGAGGTAGAGCACTGGCACAGTTAACAGTTGGCTGGAACTTAAACAGAAAGCAGGCACTGTAGGTAGACTTGGCCATTTGTGTTGTCACTGCAGTGGGACTTGTTAATTAAAATTTTAAGATTAAAAGTAATTCCAAAACACAATAACATTCCTGAAATCATAAATTCACCTTTTTGATTCCCAAGCCAAAATGGAGCTAAAGAGCTCTTCATTCAGCTTAAATCTTACCTGAAGACTAACTTCAAAACTGACAGCAATGTTTGTGAGTGTACTTACTTTGTAGCTTAACAAATTCAATCTTTTAAAGATTAAGAAGCTTTGCCACTTCCTATGGAAGTGATCTAATCTATTCGACTTGTTTACTGGTGTTCTGGCCACATTTCAGCTTTATTATCAGATGATAATTGAGAGATTACACTTTAATTTATGAATTCTGATTAGAAATGTTTTTGAGACACCGGAAAGTATACGTTAACGCACCAATTTTGACAACGTTGTTATCCGACTTAGACATTATTCTTTGTAAATTCTAAAAATCAAATATTCTAACATGATATTTGCATGATATGGTACTTCCTAAAAAATCTGTCCTTGGGATGTGGGCATGCTTGGCAAAGAGTACTGGAATTTATTTCCCATCCTTAATTGCCATTGAGAAATGGACTGCTAATGTTGGCTTTAATGTTGGGATGCTTCCATCCCATTAATGAATAACAAAACGTCTTTATTCATAACGTACTTTGACTTAACATACAAATTTTAATCTTATACATATTTTAGTTGCACTGTTATAATGTTTCTATAGGTCCTCAAAGGTTGTATGGTTGTTTTGGCCCTAACCAGTCCTTCCTGACTGTTTTGCGGTAAAAGTGGTTGGGTACTCCCAGTGGAAAGTAACATTCCTCAGGACTGCACAGCAGAAGGTCTGGAGCAATTAAGTTGCTGGATCCTGGGAACACCTCCTATATCTTCGAAATGTTTCCATAATACCAGCACTGCATCCTGTCATGGAAAGCATTGGTTATCACCCATTTAGAAATTACGTAAATTTTTTTCAGATTATCTGAGAATCTGAATAAAACTATATCACCAAATTATGTTTTTGATAATGTATTATGTTGCACTGCAAATCAGATTTGTAACTATTGATTCCACCATTTACACTGTGAAACGTTTGTCTTATGAACTAATTGCCAAGTTCTTGGATTTGCTTCACTTATTCAGACAAATTCAGAAGTTAGCAAAGGGATATTCATGTATGTATAGACATGAATGGGGGAAAGAAATGTTAATACAGTAAACAAATGCAAGCTCATCTGCCCTGGATGTTATTGGGAGCATCCAAAAACTGTGATAACAGACTATCTCCACACCAGAAATGTTTGGGCAGCATGGTAGCTCAGGGGTTAACATTGCTACCCCACCGAACCACCCTCAAGCGACTGTGTCTGTGAGAGTTTCCTCCGGGTGCTCTAGTTTCCTCCCACTGTCCAAAGATGTGCAGGCTTGGTGGATTGGCCATGCTAAATTGCCCATAGTGTCTAGGGATATGTAGGTTCAGTGGATTATGCAGGATTATGGGAAATGCAGGGTTCTCAGGATGGAGTGAGTCTGGGTGGGATGCTCTTTAGAGAGTCAGTGTGGACTTGTTGACCCAAATGGCCTGTTTCCACACTGTAGGGATTGAAAAAGTTGTGTTTTTAATTACAGACCTTAACTCATATATCAAGGACACCAGAGCATGGAACTTAAATGCTTTTTATTATCAAAGAATTATGATCACAGCAATAAGTAACCTCCCTGTGTATGTGGGACCCTGCTTAGTTCCAACTGCCTGTTGTGCTGCTGCCATTGATGTTATGGTAATCTATACAAAGTTATCTTTGCACAGAAACTACAGTTCTGTAATTAACAGTGTAATATTCTAAATTAGCATAATGAACTTGGAATAAAATTAATATTTCAAAAGTGAATATGTAAATTTTTAAAGCATGTTACTCTATTTGACAAATGGCAGCAACTTTAAACATTGTACTTGTCATTTCTGCAATTCTTTTTATATAAATTTAAAGTTTCAAATAAAATTAAAGGTTTAGTGAATGTAGATTTAACTAGGATTATTTTAGGTTGATGGAGCCAAACTTGTGATAACAGAGCAGGGATTTCTTGTTTATGATATTGATTAAAACTATGTTTATACTGGACTGTCCATATCTAAAGACTGTGTTTGCAACATTAAACAGTATTTTTCTATAAATAAAGTGTTGAATACAACATTTTGCTATGGTTTAATGTGATTGCACAGATGCAGTTGCATGGTTTGTTTTCACAACATTCAAATAAAATCCTGGTGCCCTGGAGTAATCTTTCCAGAATATACAGGGAGATTTTTAATGGTGGTAATTGATCAAGTGCTCTCAAGAGCCCTCAATGAATCGAGGAGAATTGAATGGCCATTACAGTTATTGATAGATAACTATAGAGAAAATTACAAATTCAGTTGCAAAAGTGATCAAGAAATATTTTTAGAATCAAAAAGTGAGACATATTTGGTGTTACTGTATTCCACAGGGTGAATTGGAGTAGATGCTTTATGAAACCTAATTGAGAATGTTGTTTTCACAAGTTGGGCATTTGATAATAGTGCTGTTGCTTTTCATTTCCATCTGAGGTTTGCTGCGTTAGTTTCTAGGGACCAAACAATGGATTTTTTTTTCTAATCCATACTTTAAGAATCGGAAGGCATATGGTGCTGAAGGAGGCTGTTTGGCTCATTGTGTCTGCACCTGCAATCTGAATGAATATTATGGCTTGTAGTGCCAATTTTTTACCTTTTCCCTGCAAACTTAAAAAATATTTTTTATCCGAATAATCATCCGATGCCCTCTTGAATGCCTCAGCTGAACTTGCCTCCACCACATTTGTACGCAATACACCATACTTTAACCATTGTGTGTGAGGGGAAAGTAATCTACCGCTTTTGTATTTCCTGTAAACCCCATATGTTGTACTAGTACTTCAATTACCTCTGCCTTTTTAGTTTGTATAGGCAATTGTACCTCCAGTTTACCCGTCAAATCGATCAACTTCTGTTTCGAAATTTGCCTTAGGATTGCTGGGGACAACTCTGCCATCTGCAGGAAATCCTTTCCTTTTTTCAGTCCCATTTCTTAAATGCAACACAGAACCTGGTGTTTTCCTTAACCTGTATTATAAAGTTAATTCTTCTGTAACACAATGGTTACATTCTTGTGCAACTTCACGTTATAGAAAAATTGTGCTTTAGAAACAGCACTTAGTGTTGGCAATGTAATCTTGTTACAGCCAACACACTTTTTAAAAGTTGGCGCTTTAGAAACAGTGTCCCTAATTCATCAATCATATCACAAAACTCATGTTAACAAAACACGCATTATAGCAGAATGACCTGTATACTAATACCACACCCAAATCCTCATTGCCTCGGTTTCAAATCTAATCTTGGCCAAGTCTTTACAATACACCGAGTCACATAATGATATTGGGATGCTCATAAAACTGTCAAAATAAAGAAACAATCATTGAGTTATACAATCATAGACTCATACAGCGTGGAAACAGACTGGTTTAACCAGTCCATGCTGACCATAGTCCCAAATTAAACTAGTCCTTCCTCCAAATCCTTCTTATTCATGTACTTATCCAAATGTCTTTTAAATGTTATAACCTGCATCCACCACTTCCTCTGGAATTACTTCCACATCCGAATCACTGTCTGTATTTAAACAATGTTGCCCCTCAGGACCTTTTTTAAATCTTCATCTCATCTTAAAATTATACCCACTTGTCTTGAAATCCCACGCCATTGGGAAAAGACACCTGCCATTCACCTTATCTATACTCCTCATGATCTTAAAAGCCTCTATAAGGTCACCCCTCAACCTTCTACATTCTAGTGGAGAGACCCTAGCAGCCTCTCTCTATAACTCAAACCTTCCTACATTCCTGGCAATATCCTGATCTTTTCTGTACTCTCTCCAGTTTGATAATATCCTTTCTATAACAGGTTGACCAGAACTGGACACACTACTACAGAAGAGGCCTCTCCAGTGTTCTGTACATCTTCAACACGACTTCCCAATTCCTATACTCAAAGGTCTGAACAATTGAAGGCAAGCATGCTAAATGCCACCTTAATTACCTTGTCTATATGTGATGCAACTTCAAAGAATTATATACCTGAACCCCTAGATCTCTCTGTTCCACAACACTACCTAAAGCCCTACTTTTAATTGTACAAGTCCTGCCCTTATTTGTGTTACGAAAATGCAATACCTCGCATTTATCCAAACTCCATCTGCCACTCCTCAGCCCATTTACCCAATCAATCAAGACCTCTTTGCTATCTTAGATAACCTTTTTCACTGTCCAATATGCCACAATTTTGGTGTTGCTCGCCAACTTACTGACAAACAAAAGCAGAACCAATACCGATCCCTGTACAACCCTACTAGTCACAGGCCTCCAGTCTGAAAAACAACCTTCCACCATCACCCTGTCTCCTGCCACTCAGCCAATTTTATATCCAATTGACAAGCTCACCCTGAATCCCATGTGATCTAAACTTACTGATTAGTCCACCATGTGGACTAACCTTGCCAAAGCTTTACTAAAGTCCAAGTAGATAATGTCTCCTGCTCTGTCATCAAACTTTTTTGGTTACTTCCTCAAAAATGTCAATCAAGTTTGTGAGACATGATTTCTCTTGAAAGAACCATGCTGATTATCCCTTTATCTTTCCTTTCCTCTCCAAATGCATATAAATCTTATCTTTCAGAATCTGAAAAAAAGTCATTGAAAATGTATAAGGGGAAAAAGACATTACCCTTTTAAAACCTTATAAAACTGCCAAGATAAACAAATATTGAAAATCAGCTTCAAAAGAACATTAACCTAGAACAAAATCCATAAAGTTGTCAAAATATCTGTCAAAATAACTTCCAAGCTACCAACAATCCGTTTCTTCAAGTGATAAAATTTGATATAAAATCTCTATTGTTTTACCCACTAATTAGATTTTGATTCTATTTGATGGATTCTCAGTAATATCGTTGCTGACTGGGAAAAATGCTTGAAGAAATTGGGATGTTCATGCTCATACCATTGGAATGTAGTCCAATGTTTAACAATTTAATAATGGTTTACATATTATTTGAATATGTTTCTTTTGGAGTCATGACAAAAGGAATTAAATTAGTTTCAATAAACATGGTGCTGTCAGTGTAGGCTGAGTAAGAAACCTTAAGTCTTAGTGGAACTTAATAAATGCTGAAATGTTAGCATGCAGACAGCCAATCTCCCTATAACCACCTAAGCCCAATGATGATCATTGGTACACTCTGTCCTTCCACCTTAGACAAAAATAACCAGAGAGCAATGAACTTCCTGTGGGGATAACCCACATTATTTGATATATGGAAATATCCTGAGAAACAATGCAGAGTAGAATGTTATAAATCAGTTAATAGGCTCTCATCTGCACAATATTCTGTCTCAAAGCCTTGCAGCCAGTTTCAGTTTAATCACCGGATAGAGATAGACCATGTATTCTTAATGAAAGAATATACACAGGCCCTTGGGATAGTTATTTCCTCAAATAACCTGTGAGGAAACAGAATTGATGTAATTAGCCAAGAACAATAACTCTGTTTGCAACAAGTTGTCCATTGGATTAATCGTAGTCCTATGAGATAATCAAGGATTAGTCAGCCCTCTTGTAGACCGAAACTATTGAAATTATTTATCTGCATTCGAATGAAAAAAAAGTCAAATCTCTGGCCATATAACCATTAAAAGTAAATGTAAAACAAAAACTTCAATGAGTTAATCAACCTCTTCAAGAAAAATATTTCAAAAATGAAAGTTCTTGTTTGATGAAATTTGACTAGATCATGGGACAGTATTTCCCCTCTCCATGGCAACAAATGAGACAATAGATTCTTGACACTGATTTCCCCTCAAGCCTCAAATGTCAATTTCTGAATCTCACCATTGAGCTATGCCTACATTATTTCATGAATTTGCATTTAATTGCAGGCCCAATTCATTGTATTAACATCTCCCTCATGGGCGGCACGGTGGCACAGTGGTTAGCACTGCTGCCTCACAGCACCAGAGACCTGAGTTCAATTCCCGCCTCAGGCAACTGACTGTGTGGAGTTTGCACATTCTCCCCGTGTATGCGTGGGTTTCCTCCGGGTTCTCCGGTTTCCTCCCACAGTCCAAAAAAAAATGTGCAGGTCAGGTGAATTGGCCATGCTAAATTGCCCGTAGTGTTAGGGGCAGGGGTAAATGTAGGGGAATGGGTTTGGGTGGGTTGCGCTTCGGCAGATCGGTGCGGACTTGTTGGGCCGAGGGGCCTGTTTCCACACTGTAGGGAATTTAATCTAATAACTGGCGGCACGGTGGCACAGTGGGCGGCACGGTGGCATAGTGGGCGGCACGGTGGCACAGTGGTTAGCACTGTTGCCTCACAGCGCCAGAGACCCGGGTTCAATTCCCGCCTCAGGCGACTGACTGTGTGGAGTTTGCACGTTCTCCCCGTGTCTGCGTGGGTTTCCTCCGGGTGCTCCGGTTTCCTCCCACAGTCCAAAAGATGTGCAGGGTCAGGTGAATTGGCCATGCTAAAATTGCCCGTAGTGTTAGGTAAGGGGTAAATGTAGGGGTATGGGTGGGTTTCGCTTCGGCGGGTCGGTGTGGACTTGTTGGGCCGAAGGGCCTGTTTCCACACTGTAATGTAATCTAAAATCTAAAAAACTCTCCTCCCTACAAATTCCCAACATGTAAGACAAGGGCAGGTATTGGCAGCTGAAGCTCATCAATTGTCAAACAACTCCTTTTGAACATTGTCACCTCATGGTCCACCAGCCAGCATCCTCCTTGACCTTCTTCCATGCAACTTGGTATCATTCCTGCTCTCAAATCGATGCTCACACCAACCCAGGCCTTCAGCAGTGATGTGGAGTTCACAGACACCTATAACTTGTATGTTTCTTGCTTACATAATTTATGAATGGAGGTAGCCACAAATCTTCTGCATCATGTTTTTGCACCAACAGAGATATCTTAGGGATATTAGCTTGTTTTTCTTAGCCCTCAGTCACTTTACTTCATACTAGAATCTGCCAGCCTCTACCTCATGTTGCTTTCTTTAACACAGACTAACATGCCAGCCTGTGCAATTTAGTATACTTGTTAACCTAGAATGAGAGGCAGGCAACTTGTGATCATGTAGAACACTAAACAGTCAAACTAACGAACTCACAAAGGGTGGGGTGCCTTCCTCCCTGAGGACCAGAAGAAGAGAGCACAATACTAGACTCTGCCAGCCTGGCCTGAGGTTGGCACTTGAGACAGTGCAGTCTCAGCTGTCTGGAGGATTGCCCAGCACTGTAGGGCTAAGGTTGCCTTCGCTCTGCCATGATAAATGCCATCATCTCCTCTTTAATACCTTACTCTGTCTCTGCTACTGCATCCAACTGTCACCAAGGCTCAAGCTCTACTATAGAACATAGAATGTAGAATAGTACAGCACAGGAATAGCCCACCATGTCTATGCCGACTATGATGACATTCTAAACTAATTCCATCTGCCTGCACAGTGTCTGTATCCTGTTCATGTTTCTGTTACACTTTTTTCATGTGCCTGCTTCTACCACCGCCCCCTGGCAGTGCATTACAAACACCAACTACCCCCAAAGTAAAAAAAAACTTCCCTTGAACATTTCTTTTAAATTTTCACGCTCTCACCTTAAACCTAATGCCTGCTATTTGAAATTTCCATCCTGGGCAAAAGACTCCTGCAATCCTCCTATTCATGCCTTGTAGAATTTTATATACTTTGATCAAGTCACCTCTCAGCCTCTGATGCTCTAGTGAAAACAATTCATGTTTGCACACAATGCACCGTTATTGCTTGCAACATCTATCCACACTCACTGTCGCTGACTCCATCCTTGACATCATTAACCCCTGCATTCCCTCTGTGTTGCCTACTCTCGTTTGGAACACCTCCCTAACTGCAACAACAATAACAGCTGTGCCACTCACTCCCACCTCCTGTAATAGCTGCCTGTTTCTCATTCCAAGAGGGAACAGCCTACAATAGGACAGTAAGGGTCACAGTGGTTGTGGGCTTCGATATTCAGCTACTTGCCCCTCCTGACCCTGATCTCCCTGACTGTGTCCAAGCCCTCAGACTTGTATTGGGGATTACCCTTGGCAGACTCTGCTGGCAGCCCCTGAGTGAAGGCTATCTCCCTTCTCTTGACTGAAAGCTAAGGCCACCATGACAAGCTTCTTGGCTTGGTGTCTGTGCTAACCAGCACAGCAAAACAAAAAATACTGTGATCCTGGTTACTGAGGGAGAAAAGTGCAAAAAGGCAATACAAGGCAGGAATGCTGTAAGGGTAGATACAGAGTGATTGAGCGCTATGACAGTGAGTGAACATGCCAGAGATACAAGGTAAAAACAATGACTGCAGATGCTGGAAACCAGATTCTGGATCAGTGGTGCTGGTCAGCAGTTCAGGCAGTTCAGGCAGCATCGAGGAGCTTCAGCAAAATCAACGTTTCGGGCAAAAGCCCTTCATCAGGAATAAAGGCAGAGAGCCTGTAGCGTGGAGAGATAAGCTAGGGGAGGGTGGGGGTGGGGAGAGAGTAGCATAGAGTACAATGGGTGAGTGGGGGAGGAGATGAAGGTGATAGGTCAGGGAGGAGAGGGTGGAGTGGATAGGTGGAAAAGGAGCTAGGCAGGTCGGACAAGTCTGGACAAGTCAAGGGGACTTGAAGTTTGAAACTAGGATGAGGTGGGGGAAGGGGAAATGAGGAAGCTGTTGAAATCCACATTGATGCCCTGGGGTTATTTCCAGCTCTGATCTCCAGCATCTGCAGACCTCACTTTCTCCTGAAATATTTGTGCCTAATATCCAACACAGAGCTCATTTGGAGCAAATTGTGAGCTTAAATCTCCATGTAGCTGCTCTGTCTTCTATCTTGTTAATTGCTGAAGTCTAGTTTATTCAGAAGGTGATTCCTGAAGAAGGGCCTGTGCCCGAAACGTCGAATCTCCTGTTCCCTGGATGCTGCCTGACCTGCTGTGCTGTTCCAGCAATAAAGTTTCAACTTTGATCTCCAGCATCTGCAGACCTCACTTTCTCCTCGAAGATTTCAACCTACTGCGAATCCTCTTACAAGGATGCCTTCCTTGAAGAAGCTCTCTGCCTCTCTCTACAAAAAAGATTCCTGAAGAAGGGCCTGTGCCCGAAACGTCGAATCTCCTGTTCCCTGGATGCTGCCTGACCTGCTGTGCTGTTCCAGCAATAAAGTTTCAACTCTAGTTTATTCAGTCAGCTCGAAGCTGGGTCTTAACAAGGTGAGTTGTTGTGTTGATAAGCAATGATCTCCTTCAATGATAATTTGCCAAGTGAGAAGCTCACCTATTGCACAGCAGTTACATAAAAAATGCAGCAAGTTGGAAGGTCACAGTCCAGACTGTTACACTGTTCTGGAACAGTGTGTAATGCTTTAGAGGGAGATAATGAATTGTGAGGAGTTCTGTCAATATTTCAACAAGATAATCAATTTCACTAGAACTAAACAATGACGTAGTATTGTGGACTGAATGCTAACTATCCCTTTCCAAACAACCAACTCAAGTGATTACGTAATGTTGCTCAGTTTGACTTTGATGGCAGAAGTTTTTTTTAAAACTTGCTTCATATATATTTCCACAGCTGCCAGCTCAATTGTGAAGGAAACCCTATTTTGGCAGCTGCACCGAGTGTTAATGATATCTGTTCTGTAAAACCAGCCAACACTTTGGGAATGTGATTCATACTGAAAGAATTCATACCAGATTGCAATACGTGCAGTATCATTCAGTCAGTGATGACGAAAGTCATACCAGAGTAAAATAGGAAGATAAGTAAAAACATAGCAGGCATCTGATAAAGCAAATTGTGATACGATGACAGCATGTTAGATACATCTCTCAGATATGTCATCGTGCAATGATATGTGTTCTCCAAAGCAGCTATATATCAATATTCAACTTAGTTGAGAGCAAATATATTAAAATGTCAATTTGAACACATATGTTACCTGGTAGGAGCCTGAATTGGACTGAGAGATAAAATAGTTCCACTATTGGTGCATTAATGGTGAATAGGCTTTCATGCAGAACAACTGAACAGAAACCCTGTGTTGGCACAATCCATCTCATTCAAATACTGCTGGAACTTAATCTGCTTTAAGGACCACGGATCTGGTCACCACTTTCATAAGGAAGTGAAAGCAGTTCCTGCATGGTCGAGAGAAAAGTAATCAAAATACTCCAAATCTGTTATTTTAGCAGAGGCAGACAATAGATGAAATTATGCTGAATGCATGTAAGTATAATAAAGGAGAGATTTTGATGAGAAAGGTTCCACATGTAGACCAGATGATGTAAGGATGGCAGTTTCCTTCCCTAAAGGTCGTTAATGAACCAGATGGGTTTTTCTGATAAATGGCAATGATTTCATGTCAAATCTTAATTTCAGATTTTTATTAAATTCAAATTCCACCATCTGCCATGGTGGGATTCAAACTCCAGTCCCCAGAACATTCCCCGGGTCTCCAGATTAATAGCCTAGGCCATCACCTTCCCTTACATCTCCCTTACATCTCCAGTGCTGTTTGGGACCAACAGATATCCATGCTCTCTACTCTTTTATATTTATTATCTCCACCCGCATAGATTCCATATCATAGTTTTCCAAACCAAAATCCTTTCTAACTATTGCATTCATACTGATTAATAACAATTCTACCACACCTTCTTTACCTAATCCTCTGTCCTCCCTAAATATCAAATAGTTCATCAAAGATGAGACATCATTGACTGTGGCAGCAGAAAGACAACATGCCATCTTTATTGACTGCAGAAACTCCTTTCTATTCCCCTCACTATTGAATCACCTCTCAATATAGCCCTACTATTCTTGTTCCTCCCCTCTTGTGCACAACAAACATCCCTGGTGTGTTGTTTTAAGATGGTGGCAATCTGGGAGCTCAATGTGCAGGCACCACAGCTCAGGACTCCAGAGCTCATTTAGTCCATCTGTTTTATTTTTATTTATTTCTATGCTTTTGTTTTAACGTGTTTGCATTTATTATCGTACCTCTCTTTCTTTCGACGACTTTGGCAGAAGGTGTCTTCTCCCGGCCTAGACCCAGAGATGTGGTGATTTCCAATGGCCCAGAAAGGCAGTATAGGCCTGGTGCCTGGTGGGGCAGCCTTCCAGTGTGACGGTCCCCCAGTGTGATGGTCTCCCAGTGTGACGATCTCCCAGTATGGCAATCTCCCAGTGTGGCAATCTCCCAGTGTGGCGATCTCCCAGTGTGATGGTCTCCCAGTGTGACGGTCTCCCAGTGTGGCGATCTCCCAGTGTGACGGTCTCCCAGTGTGACGGTCTCCCAGTGTGGCGATCTCCCAGTGTGATGGTCTCCCAGTGTGACGGTCTCCCAGTGTGGCGATCTCCCAGTGTGACGGTCTCCCAGTGTCGCGGTCTTCCAGTGTGACGGTCTCCCAGTGTGGCAATCTCCCAGTGTGGCGGTCTCCCAGTGTGACGGTCTCCCAGTGTGGTGGTCTCCCAGTGTGGTGATATCCCTGTGTGGCGAACTCCAAGTGTGACGGTCTCCCAGTGTGGCGGTGTCCCAGTGTGACGGTCTCCCAGTGTGACGATCTCCCAGGGTGGCGATCTCCCAGGGTGGCGATCTCCCAGTGTGACGGTCTGCCAGTGTGGCGATCTCCCAGTGTGACGGTCTCCCAGTGTGGCGATCTCCCAGTGTGACGGTCTCCCAGTGTGGCGATCTCCCAGTGTGGCGATCTCCCAGTGTGACGGTCTCCCAGTGTGGCGATCTCCCAGTGTGGCGATCTCCCAGTGTGGTGATCTACCAGTGTGATGGTGTCCCAGTGTGACGGTCTCCCAGTGTGATGGTCTCCCAGTGTGATGGTCTCCCAGTGTGGCAATCTCCCAGTGTGATGGTCTCCCAGTGTGATGGTCTTCCAGTGTGGCAATCTCCCAGTGTGATGGTCTCCCTGTGTGGCGGTCTCCCAGTATGGCGGTCTCCCAGTGTGGCGATCTCCCAGTGTGGCGATCTCCCAGTGTGACGGTCTCCCAGTGTGACGGTCTCCCAGTGTGACGATCTCCCAGGGTGGCGATCTCCCAGGGTGGCGATCTCCCAGTGTGACGGTCTGCCAGTGTGGCGATCTCCCAGTGTGACGGTCTCCCAGTGTGGCGATCTCCCAGTGTGACGGTCTCCCAGTGTGGCGATCTCCCAGTGTGGCGATCTCCCAGTGTGACGGTCTCCCAGTGTGGCGATCTCCCAGTGTGGCGATCCCCCAGTGTGACGGTCTCCCAGTGTGGCAATCTCCCAGTGTGGCGATCTCCCAGTGTGAGGCACTCCCAGTGTGATGATCTCCCACTGTGACGGTGTCCCAGTGTGACGATCTCCCAGTGTGATAGTCTCCCAATGTGATGGTCTCCCAGTGTGGTGATCTCCCAGTGTGGTGATCTACCAGTGTGATGGTGTCCCAGTGTGACGGTCTCCCAGTGTGATGGTCTCCCAGTGTGATGGTCTCCCAGTGTGATGGTCTCCCAGTGTGGCGATCTCCCAGTGTGATGGTCTCCCAGTGTGATGGTCTTCCAGTGTGGCAATCTCCCAGTGTGATGGTCTCCCTGTGTGGCGGTCTCCCAGTATGGCGGTCTCCCAGTGTGGTGATCTCCCAGTGTGGCGATCTCCCAGTGTGACGGTCTCCCAGTGTCGCGATCTCCCAGGGTGGTGATCTCCCAGTGTGACGGTCTGCCAGTGTGGCGATCTCCCAGTGTGACGGTCTCCCAGTGTGGCGATCTCCCAGTGTGGCGATCTCCCAGTGTGACGGTCTCCCAGTGTGGCGATCTCCCAGTGTGGCGATCTCCCAGTGTGACGGTCTCCCAGTGTGGCGATCTCCCAGTGTGGCGATCTCCCAGTGTGACGGTCTCCCAGTGTGGCGATCTCCCAGTGTGGCGATCTCCCAGTGTGACGGTCTCCCAGTGTGGCGATCTCCCAGTGTGGCGATCTCCCAGTGTGGCGATCTCCCAGTGTGACGGTCTCCCAGTGTGGCGATCTCCCAGTGTGGCGATCTCCCAGTGTGACGGTCTCCCAGTGTGGCGATCTCCCAGTGTGACGATCTCCCAGTGTGGCGATCTCCCAGTGTGACGGTCTCCCAGTGTGGCGATCTCCCAGTGTGGCGATCTCCCAGTGTGACGGTCTCCCAGTGTGGCGATCTCCCAGTGTGGCGATCTCCCAGTGTGACGGTCTCCCAGTGTGGCGATCTCCCAGTGTGGCGATCTCCCAGTGTGACGGTCTCCCAGTGTGGCGATCTCCCAGTGTGGCGATCTCCCAGTGTGACGGTCTCCCAGTGTGGCGATCTCCCAGTGTGGCGATCTCCCAGTGTGGCGATCTCCCAGTGTGACGGTCTCCCAGTGTGGCGATCTCCCAGTGTGGCGATCTCCCAGTGTGACGGTCTCCCAGTGTGGCGATCTCCCAGTGTGGCGATCTCCCAGTGTGACGGTCTCCCAGTGTGGCGATCTCCCAGTGTGGCGATCTCCCAGTGTGACGATCTCCCAGTGTGGCGATCTCCCAGTGTGACGGTCTCCCAGTGTGGCGATCTCCCAGTGTGGCGATCTCCCAGTGTGACGGTCTCCCAGTGTGGCGATCTCCCAGTGTGGCGATCTCCCAGTGTGACGGTCTCCCAGTGTGGCGATCTCCCAGTTTGACGGTCTCCCAGTGTGTCGATCTCCCAGTGTGGTGATCTCCCAGTGTGGCGGTCTCCCAGTGTGGCGATCTCCCAGTGTGACGGTCTCCCAGTGTGGCGATCTCCCAGTGTGGCGATCTCCCAGTGTGGCGATCTCCCAGTGTGACGGTCTCCCAGTGTGACGGTCTCCCAGTGTGGCGATCTCCCAGTGTGACGGTCTCCCAGTGTGACGGTCTCCCCGTGTGACGGCCTCCCAGTGTGACGGTCTCCCAGTGTGGCGATCTCCCAGTGTGACGGTCTCCCAGTGTGACGGTCTCCCAGTGTGACGGTCTCCCAGTGTGACGGTCTCCCAGTGTGACGGCCTCCCACTGTGACGGTCTTGTGCAGGAGGAGCAGTCTTGGCCTAGTGTGATGTTCTTATCCAATTGTAGAGGTTTTGTCCCATTATGGAGGTTTGTATTGGTGGCTTCTGGCTATTCCAGCAGCCCAGTGTCAAGGTCTAGTCCCAGATCTTGTCCTTGCTTTGGAGGCAGCTTCCAGGTATTCCAGCAGCCCAGCGCAGAGGTTGAGTCTTGGCGTGGAGGCCTCATCTCAGTATGGCAGGCTGGTATCAGACTGGTATTGTGGTCTCGTTCCAGCCCTGCGTGGTGGTTTCAGCCTTGTTTTTCAGCGTGCCCTGACCCTGGGAGCAGTTAATTGAAACATGATGAACTTTAATTTCTTTTTCTTATTATTTATGTCTTCTATCATTAATTTAAGTGCCATAGCTTGGCAACTTATAAAACTTGTCACTTTTTTTGTAATAATGCACGTGACAATAAATCATTATTCTATTCTACTCTGTACCATAGGTTTAGCTTCCACTGATATTCCTTCAGAATCTGTCTCCCCAAGAGTATCCAAAACGATATCTCTGATAGAGCAGGAGACAGCCACAAGGGACGCAGCACCACCTGCCTTCCCCTAGTTGCCTGGTGGCCACTATGCCTATTTCTGCCAGTTCAGTCTTCACTTCCAATGTGACCAACTCACAGCACCCTTAGCATCCCAATGAGTCCACACAGACTCCAGCTCTGAAATGTAGCTACAGCTGAACACACCTCGTACATACATAGTTGCAAAGGACAGACAGCAGAAGGAGGAGACTTTAGCTTCCATGACTTCCAATAGACTGAGCTTGTTAGCTACTCCCTTTAAAGAATACCAATCGCACAGGGACCTTTTTCCCACTCCAAACATTTTCACTATTCAAGTCATTCTGTTATTACGCATGTTTCGTTATTCACTGTATTGCAATTGATGAATTGGGGATACTGTTTCGAAAGCACAAACATGGCTGCAACATGATTACATTGCCAACACTTTAAGTGCTGTTTCTAAAGCTCTATTTTTCTACAGTGGGAGGTTACACAAGGACAGAGCCGTTGGTTCATAGAAGAATGAACTGCAGACCAAAGTCTTGCTAACCCTCTGCACACTGTGCCCAGTCTGCTTCACAGCAATGCTAACCCTCTGCACACTGTGCTCAATCTGCTTCACAGCGATGCTAACCCTCTACACAGTGTGCCCAGTCTGCTTCACAGGTGATGCCATCCCTCTGCACACTCTCTCTAGTTTGCTTGACAACAATGCTTCACACACCAGTCCTTTTTTATTCTGAATGAGAAACTGTAAGAGAGAGCGTGAGCAGCCCTGAGATGCGGTCTGCACTAATCCATGAGCTGGCTGCCTGTCTTTGTATGTTAACTCTCCTTGAGTAGCCTTTCAATGCCCATTGCTAGTTGCTGAATTGTAGCTGTGAACCAATGATCAGCCAATAGCAATCTAATGGCCATCTGTTTGCTGGCCAGGCATCTTCGGCCTTATGTTTACAATGGACCAGAGTGGCTCTTGAGTGCCCATGTAGAGTGCCTTAAGAGGCTGCTGACCAAAGTGGAGATTGTTTGGGCCAATGTTTGGGCCAATGTGAGTGTTTCGCTAAAGTTGCCAGGTTCCTGCTCTGATTTCCTTGTCAAAACTTCTCGGCCTCTAATTTGTTCAACAGTTTCGGTAAGGTTCAAAGCTGCATATTAATGAGGTGGGATGTCAGTTAATAAGGTCATGAACAAGCACTTGTGGTGCTGGAAAATGGGATTAGAATAGTTATGTGGTTGTTCTTGACCAATGCAGACTCAATGGGCTGAAGGGCCTTCTTTGGTGCTGTAGACCTCCATGACTCTAATAAGGTGTATAACAAGGTCTAACCCCCTCTCATAGGCAACCCATCACTACCTTGTAAGAAACTCACTTCAAAGTCCAGCAGTTACATAAAAGATGCAGTGAGTTGCTCACAAAGTTGAGATAGGCTTGCTCGACTTCTCTGCCACATTCCTCACCATTTCCCATCTGTTCAGATCCTTAAAGATTCTGCATGATGGGCTGAATGTCTTTTTTCTGCTCTGTAAGAATACTACTGTTCTATTATAAAATGTCAAAGAAAACTGCAAATTGAAAATGCACAAATGGTCCAAACAAAATTACATCAAAATATTTCCAAAGTTGGCTTTTTTAAAATCCCAGTTTAAAGCCTTCAGGTGAAAATAATACTTACATTGTAAGTGACACATTCATCAAATCTGTACAAAACACTCAATGTGGCCCACGGAACTGTTTGCAAGATAAGACACTTTGATTTGGAATTTAGTTTTGGTTTATATTATAATGGGGTGGAATTTCAATACAATCTCCCAATGATCTTTAGTCATAAACCCTGTAGGAATTTTCAAATGGAGTACCCCAGAGAAATTCAGTGCTCAACATGTTTTCAATATAACTCAGGAATCTGAGGAATTATTCTCTAAGGTCCAACTTATATTTTTTAACTTGACAGAGACAGATAGCTAGGTGCAAAAGGTGACTTTAAGTTCTGAAAAATTTTTCCTAATGAAAATGAATTTTTGCTGAAACCTGGAATTCATTATCAGATCGAAACCAATTCAAATAAACATGGTCTGGCTAGGTAGTGTGATTGACAGCCTGTCTCACTGTTGCCAGGCACAGAGAGCTGAGGGAGGGTCAGATTTCATATTATTACTTTCCTACTGAGAAGAAGCAAAAGATTCTGCACAAATCTGGGCTGGATTTACAAACCCTTCCCTACTACCCCCACTTCCAAGGTGAGGTGGCATTTGGAAGGGATGGTGTTTAGCGGGGTGGTGGTGATGGGGATATAGATTAAATTACTTACAGTGTGGAAACAGGCCCTTCGGCCCAACAAGTTCACACCAACACGCTGAAGTGCAACCCACCCAGACCCATTCCCGTACATTTACCCCTTCACCTAACACTACGGGCAATTTAGCATGGCCAATTCACCTAACCCGCATATTTTTGGACTGTGGGAGGAAACCAGAGCACACCCACACAGACATGGGGAGAATGTGCAAACTCCACAGTTAGTCGCCTGAGGTGGGAATTGAACCCGGGTCTCTGGCGCAGTGGGCGGCACAGGCGGCAATATAGCAGTGTCCTAGGCAAAAGTGAGGACTACAGATGCTGGAAACCAGAGTTTAAATTAGAGTGGTGCTGGAAAGGCACAGCAGATCAGGCAGCATCCAATGAGCAGGAAAATCAATGTTTCGGGCAAAAGCCCTTCATTCTGCTTGTTGCCTAACATCACTCCATTGGTATCTTACCCATGGTGAGGAGTGCACAGTCTGGGGTCTAATTGTCCAAATTGGCCCTCCTTCTGTCACCAGTGAGATTTTATCTATGTCAAGGGAGCCCAGCATCGAGTGTCTGGGCCACTAGAGGGTGCAATGGCCAGATGAGGTGATGCGGGTGTGCCCATTTTGCACAGTGGGCCCCATCAGAAACTTCCACCCCACTAACCTTTTGTCTGGTCCTTCCCGAGGGTAAAAGTTGTAAAACGTGCAAACACTCCAGTGAGGAACTCCAGTCAGACCAGTACATTAATTTCCAAGAATCACTGTGTTTCTCACTTGAATTTCCTCTTGGTTCATTCCACACCCCTTTCTCCTGATGCTAACTGCCCCTCCTCCCTACTTACACCCCCAACCCTCCCCCCAGCACCTACTTCTCTGTGAAGACTCTGGAATTACACACCATCATGGCACTTTCCCTCCTCTCCAGATTGAGATGGGAGATGATGTTTGATTGGTCAACAGATCTTGGAAGTGAAACCTGTCAGCAAAACCAATGAGCAGCCAATAGCCATCAAATGGCCATCTGTTTACTGGCCAGGCAGCCTCGGACTTATGTATCACACTGGGATGAGGCTCCCATCATAATTTTGTAAAACACAGTGGTTGATGTGACAAACAGTCACAGGTCTATAAGACAACTGTGGACATTGGAAATTTGAAGTACAAACAGAAAATACTGAGCTCATCGGATAGCATCTTTGTCATACCCAGTTAAGACATCACATTTAAAACATGATTGTATTTAACGTAGAATTTTCTAGAACTGCCATTTCTTTTTCAAACGGAATTTGAAAAACAGCTAGACTAGCTGCTGAAGGCCAGGTGATTCAGAATGATCTTAAGTCACTGGAAAATTCTTAATAAAAGACCATGGGTGAGGTGTCTCAATGGACATAGGAAGACAAAAGCGTTGGTGGAATTCACATCTTCCCCTGTGTATGCACATACTCAAAACTCAAGCCTCCACAGAAAAAATCAGTTCATTGCAAATAGGTGTGAATAACAATCAATTTCCGCATTCTGTAGTAATGGCTTTGGAGTTCCAAGCTATTCTGAGCGAACAATAAAAGTATTGGTTATATTAATATTAAATATTGATGGTTTTCTTCAACCGGAAAGACTCACTCTATAAAAACCCTGTGTGTGCATGAGAGAGTGAGTGTGTTTCATTATTTTTTTGTTTCAGAGTGGTATGTGAATAGCCACAATCTTTTCTTAAATTCATATGAAGGCCTCCTCACGTACATTACTGACAATCAACGATACCCATGATTTTACGGACATCCAAAAAGTGACGAATAAAGAGAAAATAGTCCCAACATCTCTCTCTCTCTAATCTTTAACAGTTTATCTTTCATTGACCTGAAATGATAACTTTGTTTTGCCTTATCAACGCTGCCAGAACTGTTAAGTATTTCAGAGGAACAGAGAGATCTTGGGATAATTATTCATAGCTCCCTGAAGTTAGCAGAACATGTGAATAAGGTAGTTAAGAAGGCATATGGGACACTTACTTTCATGAGTCATGGAATTGTGTATAAGAGCAAGGAGTTAGGATTCAAATTGTACAGAGCATTGCTGAAAATGTGTTGCTGGAAAAGCGCAGCAGGTCAGGCAGCATCCAAGGAACAGGAGAATCGACGTTTCGGGCATAAGTCCTTCTGCCCGAAACATCGATTCTCCTGTTCCTTGGATGCTGCCTGACCTGCTGCGTTTTTCAGCTCTGATCTCGAGCATCTGCAGCCCTCACTTTCTCCTGTACAGAGCATTGGTCAGGCCACAACTGGAGTACTATGCGCAGTTTTGGTTACCTCACTACAGGAAGGATGTGCTAGCACTAACAGGGTTACAGAAGTGGTTCACTAAGGTGTTGCCTGGGATGGAGCAATTGAACTATAAGGAGAGACTTCATAAGCTTGGATTGTTTTCTTTAGAGCAGAGAAGACTGATGGGGGATGGAATTGAGGTGAATTGAGAGGTTTGGACAGGATGAATACAGAACAGCTGTTCCCTTTGGTTGAGGGGTCAATCACAGGGGGTATTGTTTTAGGGTAAAGGGCAGGAGATTCAGAGGGAATTTGAGAAAAAGCTTTGTCACTCAGAGGTTGGTGGGAATCTGAAATGCACTGCCTAGGAAGGTAGTAGATGATGGAAACCTTACAATCTTTAACAAATATTTGGATGGGCACTTGAAATATCATAATATTCAAGGATATGGGACAAGTTCAGAAAATTGGACTTAGCGTTCTTTTAGTGATAGTTGTGTTGGTGCAGACTTGATGGGTCAAAGAGTCTTTTCTGTACTGTATGAATCAATGACCATATTTCCAGCATCTTCTGTTATTATTATAGGTCCTGAGAAATGTAACTTTGTTAATTATTTTTCAAGTTTTGCAAAGTATTATAATTGAAATTCACTGAACATTTATTGCTTTTGTTTGGGACAAATCTGATCACAGATGGGGCACAAAAGATTAAAACTCAGTTTAAAGACCATTAATTGTCACAAAGGTCTCGGGAAACAGGATGTTTTTGTTTCAGCAAAGACTTCAGGGAGACCTCATTAGAGTTTAATAGCTGAAGAGTCTGGACTATGTCACGTGAATTAGATAAGGAGACCTACATTGTGTAAGTGTAAAACATGGTTCAAAGTCAGAGGGTATTTTTCAACAAGGGTCATAATCTTTGAGATAGATTGCTGCTGAGCCAGTGAGTGTGGATTCATTGTAAACATTCAAATGTTGCCTGCATTAGAAATCAGGGCAGAACATTGGTCAACGAACCTTGAGATGATTTTACTTCTCGGAATGGATTTTGACTACTTTTATGGACCAGAGAGAAATCATTTGTGTTTTATTTTCTTAATGGCTCTTGCCTGTAAATCTATTTTTGGAAGGTCACTGTCCTGAGCTGCAACTGAGCAGATAGACTCAATGGGCCTTTAAAATAAAGCTGCTTCATTTGCAATTGATTTGATTTGATCAGAGTATATCAGTCTGTCTTTCAGGCTGAAACTTTATTCCCTTATTGCTGCAATAGCTTGCCACAAATGTCTTAGAATAATATACTATAAAAGGAGGTTATGCTAAACTGTATGGAATAACGATTGGCTGCCAGTTAGAGTGTTGAGTTCTGCACTGGTCACCACAGAGTGTTGAGCCCTCGGGGACAGTACTCAAGAGAGTGGGCGGCACGGTGGCCCAGTGGTTAGCACTGCTGCCTCACAGCGCCAGAGACCCGGGTTCAATTCCCGCCTCAGGCGACTGACTGTGTGGAGTTTGCACGTTCTCCCCGTGTCTGCGTGGGTTTCCTCCGGGTGCTCCGGTTTCCTCCCACAGTCCAAAGATGTGCAGGTCAGGTGAATTGGCCATGCTAAATTGCCCGTTGTGTTAGGTAAGGGGTAGATGTAGGGGTAGGGGTATGGGTGGGTTGCGCTTCGGCGGGGCGGTGTGGACTTGTTGGGCCGAAGGGCCTGTTTCCACACTGTATGTAATCAAATCTAATCTAATCTAATCTAATCTATTGGAATGGTTCCAAGAATGGGGTGCTTCAGTTATGTAGATGGTCTGGGGATGCTGGAGTTGTTTCCCGTTTGGAGCAGAGAAGATCAAAAGGAGATTTAATCAGGATTTTCAATACCATAAATTATTTTACTGAAGGACATTATGAGAGGCTATTTCCAGTGGCAAAGCACTCAGTAAGGAGTGGGTACAGATTTCAGATGTGTGGCAAAAAAACAAGAGGCAACATGAGGACATTTATTTTTACACAGTGAGATGTTGTGATTTGCATGGTGCACTGGATTTGAAAGTATAATTAGAACATAGAACATAGAACATAGAACATAGAACATAGAAGAATACAGCGCAGTACAGGCCCTTCGGCCCTCGATGTTGCGCCGATCCAAGCCCACCTAACCTATACTAACCCACTATCCTCCATATGCCTATCCAATGCCCACTTAAATGCCCATAATGAGGGAGAGTCCACCACTGCTACTGCCAGGGCATTCCATGAACTCACGACTCGCTGAGTAAAGAACCTACCCCTAACATCTGTCCTATACCTACCCCCCCTTAATTTAAAGCTATGCCCCCTTGTAATAGCTGACTCCATACGTGGAAAAAGATTCTCACTGTCGACCCTATCTAAACCCCTAATCATCTTGTACACCTCTATCAAGTCACCCCTAAACCTTCTTTTCTCCAATGAAAACAACCCCAAGTGCCTCAGCCTTTCCTCATACGATCTTCCTACCATACCAGGCAACATCCTGGTAAACCTCCTCTGCACCCATTCCAGTGCCTCCACATCCTTCCTATAGTATGGCGACCAAAACTGCACACAATACTCCAGATGCGGCCGCACCAGAGTCTTATACAACTGCAACATGACTCAGTACTCCGGAACTCAATTCCTCTACCAATAAAAGCCAGTACGCCATATGCCTTCCTCACCGCACTATTTACCTTAAATTACAATAATAAACATCACACTAGTAAAGTTACAAGAGTAACATTCAATAGCAACATCATAATAATGATATACAATAATAACATCCAATTATAACATTACAATAGTAATACTATACTTACATAATAAGAGTAATATTCAATAAGAACATTTAATATTAATCATGCAATTGAGTATTAAATCAGTTCTTGAAGGGAGTGAGTTATACAGCTCAATGGAAAAAAACAAGGGAGTGGATAGATCTACCAACTGCACAAATACAATGAGCTGAGTGTCCTCCTTTTGTGCTAGATTATTCTATGGTTCTATATTAACAATAAAAGGCAATAAAGTTCACCTTCCTGACTTTGGGTGTGGGGGCCACACTTAGTCGCACAATGGTACCCATTCAGGTAGAAGGTTTGTAAGATGCAAGATTTATCCAAACATATGGGCTGCAACCAGACCAGGGGTAAAGACTGGTGCATCTACTTCACCAGCATGGTGGCTCAGTGGTTAGCACTGCTGCCTTACAATGCCAGGGACCCGGGTTTGATTCCAGCCTTGGATGAGTGTATGGAGTTTGCATGTTCTCCTTGTGTCTGCATGGGTTTCTTCCGGTTTTCTCCCACAGTCCAAAAATGTGGAGGTTAGGTGGGTTGGCCATGCTAAATTCTCCTGTGGTGTGTAAGCGAGGTGGGTTTACTATGTGTTATTCTGGGGATAGGAGGTCAGTGCAGACTCGAAGGGCCAAATGGTCTCTTATCTGCACTGTAGAGATTCTATATGTTTCATCAATGAAACAGATACCAAAATTTACTATAACAAAGGCTCCCTCTAACATATGGCAAACAGATTATTAATTACTAATATGTAAACTTAAACTTTATCACCTTTTAATCCAAGCACTCACACTCACAAGAATTGAAAGTGAAAGGCAGAAGGTTTGGCAAATCTCTTTCATCCAGAAGGTACTAGAAGTCTCCAATGCATTGTTTGAGATAGTAATTGAGGTGTGAACCTTCTCAACCTTTAAAACATACTTGCATAACCACTTGACGTGTCATGCCATTCAAAGCTATGGATCTAGTGCAGGAAAGTGAGACCAGTGTAGGTGGTACTATATTTTTGGCAGTACAGATTCATTGAACACAGAACACAGAACAGTACTGTACAGTACACACCCTTTGGTCCTTGAAATTGTGCCACCCTTTTGTCCTACTCTCTTAGATCAAACTAAACGACATACCCTCCATTTTACTATCATCCATGTCATACCTATCAAAGAGTTGCTTAAATGTCCCTAATATATCTGATTCCACTACCACTGCTGGCAGTACATTCCATGCACCTCCCTTTGACATCTCCCCTAAACCTTCCTCCAATCACCTTAAAATTATGCCCTCTCATAACCATTTCTGCCCTGGGAAAAAGTCTCTGACTATCCACTCTATCTGTGCCTCTCATCACCTTGTACACCTCTATCATGTCATCTCTCACCCTTCTTCGCTCCTTTGAGAAAAGCCTTAGCTGCCTCAACCTTTATTCATCAGACCTGCCCTCCAGTCCAGGCAGCATCCTGGTAAATCTCCTCTGCATCCTCTCTAAAGCTTCCACATCCTTCCTATAATGAGGCGACCTGATCTTAGTGCAATGTTCCAAATGTGGTCTAACCAGGGCTTTATCGAGCTGCAGCATAACCTCACAGCTCTTAAACTCAATTCCCTGCTAATGAAAGCCAATAGCACCCTTAGCACCCTGATCAACTTGGGTGGCAATTTTGAGGTATCTATGGCCGTAGATCCCAGGCTCCCTCTATTCCTCCATACTGCCAAGATTCCTGCCTTTAACCCTGTAATCTGCAATCACATTCCACCTTCCAAAATGAATCACTTCACACTTTTCCGGTTTGAACTCCACCTGCCACTTCTCAGCGCAGCTCTGCATCCTGTCAATGTCCTGTTGTGACCTACAACTGCCTTCCACACTACCCACCACTCCACCAACCTTTGTGTCATCGGCAAACTTACAAATCCAACCTTCCACTTCCTCATCCAAGTCATTTATAAAAATCACAAAGAGCAGACGTCCCAGAACAGATCCCTGCAGAACACCACTGATCACTGAGCTCCAGGCTGAATACTTGCCATATACCACTACCACCCTCTGTCTTCTCTGGGCCAGCCAAACGCGGTTTCCCTGTATCCCATGTCTCTTTACTTTCTGAATGATCCTTATTGGGAACCTTACCAAATGCCCTGCTAAAATCCATATACACTTCATCCACTGCTCTACCTTCATCAATGCGTTTTGTCACATCCTCAAAGAATTCAATAAGGCCCCTCACAAAGCCATGCTGACTATCTCTAATCAAACTATGGTTTTCTGAATAATCATAAATCCTGTCTCTCAGAATCCTCTGCAATAATTTGCCCATCACTGATATAAGACTGACTGAATGTAAGTCCCAGGATTATCCCTATTCCTTTTCTTGAACAAGGGAATAACATTTGCCACCCTCCTATCATCTGGTACAAATCCAGTGGACAGTGAGGATGCAAACATCATTGCCAAAGGGTTTCCTGAAGAAGGGCTTATGCCTGAAACGTCAATTCTCCTGTTCCCTGGATGCTGCCTGACCTGCTGCGCTTTTCCAGCAACACATTTTCAGCTCTAACCTTGGGTATATCCAGTCTAGCCCAGGGGACTTACCTACCCTTATGTTTTTTCTTAAATTTCCAACACATCCTCCTTCCTAACATCAAGCTGTTTGAGCATATCAGTCTGTTCCATGATGTCCTTACAAATGACAAGGTCCCTCTCACTAGTTAAAACCGAAGCAAAGTATTCATTAAGAACCTCCTCTACCTCCTCCGACTCCAGGCACAAGTACCCCCCACTATCTCTGATCGGCCCTACCCTCACTCTGGCCATCCACTTGTTCCCCACATAACGCCTTGGGGTTTTCTTTAATCTTACCCGCCAAGGCTTTTTCATGCCCCCTTCTAGCTAAGTCCATTTTTCAGTTCCTTCCTGACTACCTTATAACCCTCTGATCCTTGCTTCCTCAACCTTAAGCAGGCTTCCTTCTTCCTCTTGACTAGATGTTCCACATCCCTTTTCATCCAAGGTTCTTTCACCCTACCATCCCTTCCTTGCCTCAGTGGGACAAATGTCCAGCACTCACAGCAAGTGTTTTCTAAACAACCTCCACATTTCTGTCATGCATTTCACTGAGAACATCTGTTCCCAATTTAGGTGTTCCAGTTCCTGCCTAATAGCATTGTAATTCCCCCTCCCCCAATTAAATACTTTCCCATACTGTCTGCTCCTATCCCTCTCTATGAGTATAGTAAACAACATGGAGTTGAGATCATTATCACTGAAATGCTCTCCCACCGAGAGATCTGACACCTGGAATGGTTTGTTGCCATGCACCAAACCCAACATGGTCTCCCTCTAGTTAGCCTATGTACGTATTGTGTCAGGAGCACTTCCTGGACACACCTGAAAAAATCTGCTCCATCTAACCTATTTTGACTAAGGTGGTTCTAATCAGATTTTGAGTGCAAGCAGCAGCGGAGGTAAGACAAACCCGGAAGACTGCAGCTAAGGTAAGTCAGTTTGTTTTAAAAAATTACTTACCGGTAGTGGACAGCGGTGTTTTCCCTTTCACAGAAGGAGCGGGAGCAGTGGGGGAAGTGACAAGGACCAGAGGGGCAGCCGGGAAGGAAAGCAGTGACCATATATATCAGCAAGGCGGCTAAACCCGAGACTCTACCACCCGCCCTCGTCCTCTAACCTAGTTAATAATGTAAGGTTCATTCTAAACTTCCTCTATTGAATATAAGTTTGTTATTAATTTTATAGCAACTTGAACTAAGCTTTCTACTTTGGTAATGAGTGCATGTTCAGATAAGTGGGGTATGGATGCTAGGGCAGTTGCTTGCTCCTCCTGCAGAATGTGGCAGGTGGGAGACAGGGCACACTTCTCCGCTGGCTACATCTGCGGGAAGTGCACCCAACTCCAGCTCCTTGAAAACCGTGTTAGGGAATTGGAGCTGGAGCTGGATGAACTATGGATCATTCGGGAGGCTGAGGGGGTAATTGAGAGGAGTTACTGGGAGTTGCTCACTCCTAAGGCTCAGGACAAGGATAAATTGGTTACAGTTAGGGGGAGGAAAGGGGACAGTCAGACAGCGCAGAGATCCCCTGTGGACATTCCCCTCAGCAATAAGTATACCATTTTGGATACTGCTGGGGGTGGTGACCTACCAGAGGAAAGCCATAGCAGTCAGTTCTCTGGCACTGAGCCTGGTACTGTGGCAAAGAAGGGAAGGGGGCAGAATAGAAAAGTACTCGTGGTAGGGGACGCGATAGTTAGAGGAATCGACAGGAGATTTTGTGGTCAGGATCGGGATTCCCGGAAGGTATGTTGCCTCCCTGGTGCCAGAGTCCGGGACGTCTCCGATCGGGTGTATAAGGTTCTAAAAGGGGAGGGCAAACAGCCAGAAATCGTGTTACATATTGGCACTAATGATCTAGCCAGGAAAAGGATTGAGGATATAAAAAGTGATTTCAGGGAGTTAGGATGGAAGCTGCAGAGCAGGACGAACAGAGTAGTGTTCTCTCGTTTACCACTGGTGCCACGAGATAGCGAGGCGAGGAACAGGGAGCGGGCGCAGCTTAACACGTGGCTGCGAAGCTGGTGTAGATATGTGGATAATTGGGATGCCTTCTGGGGAAGGTGGGACCTGTACAAAAAGGACAGGTTGCATCTGAACTGGAAGGGGACCAATGCCCTGGGTGGAAGGTTTGCTCGAGTAGTTCGAGAGGGTTTAAACTAGTATGGCGGGGGGTGGGAACCTGAGCTGTATACCGGAGGTGAGAGTTGATGCAGATGAGGCAATAGCAAGAGGTAGACCAACTAGTGGGAAGGATTTTCCTGGCAAGGAACCAAGGTATCATTTAAAGTGTGTTTGCTTTAACGCAAGGAGTATCAGGAATAAAAGTGACGAACTTAGAGCATGGATCAGTACCTGGTGTTATGATGTTGTGCCCATAACAGAGACATGGGTTTCTCAGGGGCAGGAATGGTTGCTGGATGTTCCAGGGTTTAGAGCATTTAAAAAGAATAGGGAGGGGGGAAAAAGAGGAGGGGGTGTAGCACTACTAATCAGAGAGGGTATTACAGCTACAGAAGCTCCCATTGTCGAGGAAGACCTGCCTACCGAGTCAGTATGGGGGGAAATTAGGAACAGCAAGGGAGCAGTCACCTCTTTCGGGGTTTACTACAGGCCCCCCAATAGCAGCAGGGAGATAGAAGAAAGCATAGGTCGGCAGATTTTGGAAAAGTGTGGACGTTGTAATGGGTGACTTTAACTTTCCCAATATTGATTGGAACCTCCTTCGAGCAGAAGATTTGATTGGAGCTGTTTTTGTAAGGAGGGTTTCCTAACTCAGATAGAGGAGGCCATTCTAGACTTAGTGCTCGGAAATGAACCGGGGCAGGTATCAGATCTTGTGGTGGGAGAGCATTTTGGTGATAGTGACCACAATTGCCTTACATTCTACATAGCTATGGAGAAGGAGAGGATTAGGCAAAATGGGAGGATATTTAATTGGGGAAGAGGAAACTATGCTGCGATTAGACATGAGTTAGGAAGCATGGACTGGGAGCAATTGTTCCATGGTAAAGACACTATAGACATGTGGAGACTGTTTAAGGAACAGTTGTTGCAAGTGATGAATAAATATGTCCCTCTGAGACAGGCAAGAAGTGGTAAGATAAAGGAACCTTGGATGACGAGAGTGGTGGAGCTTCTCATCCAAAGGGAAAAGGTAGCTTACATAAAGTGGAGGAAGCTAGGGTCAAGCTCAGCTCTACAGGATTACAGGCAGGCTAGGAAGGAGCTTAAAAATGGTCTGAGGAGAGCCAGGAGGGGGCACGAGAAACGCTTGGCAGAACGGATTAGGGAGAACACAAAGGCATTTTACACTTACATGAGGAATAAGAGAATGGTCAAAGAAAGAGTAGGGCCGATCAGGGATAGCATAGGGAACTTGTGTGTGGAGTCTGAAGAGGTAGGGGAAGCCCTAAATGAGTTATTTGCTTCTGTCTTTACGAAAGAAACAAACTTTGTAGTGAATGAAACCTTTGAAGAGCAGGTGTGCATGCTGAAATGGATAGAGATAGAGGAAGCTGTGCTGAAAATTTTGTCAAACATTAAGATTGACAAGTCACCAGAACCAGACCAGATTTGTCCTCGGCTGCTTTGGGAAATGAGAAATGCAATTGCTTCGCCACTTGCGAAGATCTTTTCATCCTCGCACTCCACTGGTGTCGTACCTGAGGACTGGAGAGAGGCAAATGTAATTCCTCTCTTCAAGAAAGGAAATAGGGAAATCCCTGGCAATTACAGACCAGTAAGTCTCACGTCTGTCCTCTGCAAGGTGTTAGAAAGGATTCTGAGGAATAGGATTTATGACCATCTGGAAGAGCATGGCTTGATTAAATGCAGTCAACACGGGCAGGTCATGCCTCACAAACCTTATCGAGTTCTTTGAGGATGTGACTAGAAACGTTGATGAGGGTTGAGCTGTGGATGTGGTGTATATGGAGTTCAGCAAGGCATTTGATAATGTTCCCCATGGTAGGCTTATTCAGAAGGTAAGGTGGAATGGGATTCAGGGGAACATAGCTGTCTGGATACAGAATTGGCTGGCCAACAGAAGACAGCGAATGGTAGTAGAAGGAAAATATTCTACCTGGAAGTCTGTGGTGAGTGATGTTCCACAGGGCTCAGTCCTTGGGCCTCTATTGTTTGTAATTTTTATTAATGACTTGGATGAGGGGATTGAAAGATGGGTCAGCAAGTTTGCAGATGACACAAAGGTTGGAGGTGTTGTTGACAGTATAGAGGGCTGTTGTAGGCTGCAGCGGGACATTGACAGGATGCAGAGATGGGCTGAGAGGTGACAGATGGAGTTCAACCTGGATAAATGCGAGGTGATGCATTTTGGAAGGTCAAATTTGAAAGCTGAGTTCAGGATTAAGGATAGGATTCGTGGTAGTGTGGAGGAACAGAAGGATCTTGGGGTGCAGGTACATAGATCCCTTAAAATGGCCACCCAAGTGGACAGGGTTGTTAAGAAAGCATATGGTGTTTTGGCTTTCATTAACAGGGGGATTGAGTTTAAGAGTCGTGAGATCTTGTTGCAGCTCTATAAAACTTTGGTTAGACTGCAACTGGACTGTTTCCAGTTCTGGTCGCCCTATTATTAAGAAAGATGTGGATGCTTTGGAGAGGGTTCAGAGGAAGTTTACCAGGATGCTGCCTGGACTGGAAGGCTTATCTTATGAAGAGAGGTTGACTGAACTCGGACTTTTTTCATTGGAGAAAAGGAGGAGAAGAGGGGACCTAATTGAGGTATACAAGATAATGAGAGGCATAGATAAAGTCGATAGCCAGAGACTATTTCCCAGGGCAGAAATGACTAACACGAGGGGTTATAGTTTTAAGCTGGTTGGAGGAAAGTATAGAGGGGATGTCAGAGGTGGGTTCTTTACACAGAGAGGTGCGTTGCCAGCAGCAGTTGTGGAGGCAGGGTCATTGGGGACATTTAAGAGACTCCTGGACATGCATATGGTCACAGAAATTTAAGGGTGCATACATGAGGATCAGTGGTCGGCACAACATCGTGGGCTGAAGGGCCTGTTCTGTGCTGTACTGTTCTATGTTCTATGTTCTAATATTAGGGAAGTTGAAGTCACCCATGACAACAACTCTTGTTGCTTCTGCACATTTCCAAAATCTGCCTCCCAATCTGCTCCTCCGTGTCTCTGTTGCTATTGGGGGATCTGTAGAAAACTCCCAATAAAATGACTCCTTTCTGACTTTCACCTATACTGTCTCTGTAGATGAACCTTCCTTGATGACCTCCCTTTCTGCAGCAGTGATGTATTCCTGATTAGCCATGCCACTCATCGTTTACCACCCCTCCCCACTCTTCCTTTTGAAACATCTAAACCCTGGAACATCCAACAACCATTCCTGCCCCTGTAATATCCCCATGCTCTGAGTTTATCACCCTTATTCCTGATACTTCTTGCATTAAAATAGACACATCTCAACCCATCACACTGACTGCACCTTTGCCAATCTATTTTAAACCTTCCTGAAAAGCTCTAGCAAACCACCCATCCAGGATATTGATGTCCCTCCAATTCAGGTGCAATCTGTCTTTCTTGTACAGGTTCCACCTTCCCCAGAAGGTATCCCAATGATCCACATATCTGAAGCACTCCCTCTTACACCAGCTCTGCAGCCACGTGTTCAGCTGGACTCACTCTGTATTTCTAACCTCATTAGCCCATAACACCTGTAGCAATCCTGAGATTACTAGTCGAGAACGTGGTGCTGGAAAAGCAAAGCACGTCAAGCAGTATCCAAGGACCAGGCGAATCGATGTTTCGGGTGTAAGTCCTTCATCATGGGCGGCACGGTGGCACAATGGGTGGCACGGTGGCACAATGGGCAGCATGGTGGCACAGTGGGTAGCACTGCTGCCTCACCGCGCCTGAGATCCGGGTTCAATTCTCGCCTCAGGCGACTGACTGTGTGGAGTTTGCACGTTCTCTCCGTGTCTGCGTGGATTTCCTCCGGGTGCTCCGGTTTCCTCCCACAGTCCAAAAAATGTGCAGGTCAGGTGAATTGGCCATGCTAAATTGCCCGTAGTGTTAGGTAAGGGGTAAATGTAGGGGTATGGGTGGGTTGCGCTTCGGCGGGTCGGTGTGGACTTATTGGGCCGAAGGGCCTGTTTCCACACTGTAATCTAATCTAATCTAATCAGGATTGAAACTTGTGAGCTGAGGAGGCTGACAGATAAATGGGAGGGGGGTGAGACTGGGGGGGCAGGTAGCTGAAAGTGTGATAAGTAGATAACATCGGGGGTGATGGTGAGGGTCAGAGAAGAGGGTGGAGCAGATAGGTTGGAAGGAAGAATGACAGGTAGGACAGGTCATGGGGGCTGTGCTGAGCTGGAAGGTTAGATCTGGGATGTGGTGTGGATAGGGGAAATGAAAAAACTGGTGAAATCCACATTAATCCCTGGAGGTTGGAGGTTCCCAAGGCAGAAGATGAGGTGTTCTTCCTCCAGGTGTCGGGTGGTAAGGGTTTGGCGATGGAGGAGGCCCAGGACCTGCATGTCTTTCTTGGAGTGGGAGAGGGAGTTCAAGTATTTGGCCATTGGGTGGTGGGGTTACTTCGTGTGTGCGTCCCGGAGATGTTCTCTGAAGTGTTCTGCAAATAGGCATCCTGTCTCCCCAATGTAGAGGAGACTGCATCAGGAACAACAGATACAGTAAATGATGTGTGTGAAAGTGCAGGTAAAACTCTGATGGATGTGGAAGGCTTCTTTGGGGCCTTGGATGGAGGTAAGGGAGGAGGTGTGGATGCAGGTTTTGCAATTCCTGCAGTGGCAGGGGATGGTTCTGGGAGGGGACGGTGGGTTGGTGGGTTGGGGGAACGTGGACCTGATTACAGAGTTGTGGAGGGTAGTTGTGGGGAGGGAATTATATCTCTGGTGGCAGAATTAGTGGAGGATGATGTGATGTATCCGGAGGTTGGTGGAGTGGAAGATGAGGACCAAGAGAGATTGAGATAAAACAGCCCTACCTTATCAACCCACCACACAGAGTCTTTTTTTTTGAGTTAGAGGAGGAGAACGAATGTAGTGTCTTGGTCTTAGTCACACCAAATATATCAGCAATCCCTGTGCTGCAAATGGAGGCCGCTGACTCATGAGGTAAGAATATAACGGGAAAACCTACCTTCCCGACACCCCCCTGTTCCGCGCTCTCACCACTCCCGCTGCTGCAATGGTTATTTGCAATGCTAGCCGTTACGTTAATTGCAACTGGAGAAGTAGAACCTACATTTTAGCAACATTCCTCAAATGGCCTGTGAAGAACTTTTAAAGAGAAGAAACTGTCTCTGACCTATCAGTCTCTGACTCACCAAACCCCATTCACTCAGGAATTCCAGAGAGCCAAAATAACCTTTGGATGTTCGGATTTCATCTTAAAAGCAAGGACATTTATAAACTAATATCATTCAGTTGTTTTGTCCTTAATTTGTTGCTAATTGAATAATCTCTTTATTCTTTTTAATTTGATCTCTCCTTGTTTGTGCTTGAGTGTTCCTGTGTTATAAAGTACTCTCCCTGCAACCTATATGTCTTAACAGTGTTCAAAATAAACCCCACTTCTGGTTTAACTTTGCAACTGTCCCTTGCTCTTAGACTCATAGAGTCATAGAGATGTACAGCATGGAAACAGACCCTTCAGTCCAACCCGTCCATGCCGGCCAGGTATCCCAACCCAATCTAGTCCCACCTGTCAGCACCCGCCCCATATCCCTCCAAACCCTTCCTATTCATATACCCATCTAAATGCCTCTAACTGTTGCAATTATACCAGCCTCCACCACTTCTTCTGGCAACTCATTCCATACACGTACCACTCTCTGTGTGAAAAAGTTGCCCCTTAGGTCTCTTTTATATCTTTCCCCTCTCACCCTAAACCTATGCCCTCTAGTTCTGGACTCCCCCACCCCCGGGAAAAGACTTTGCCTATTTATTCTATGCGTGCACCTCATAATTTTGTAAACCTCTATAAGGTCACCCCTCAGCCTCCGAAGTTAGAGGGAAAACAGCCCCAGCCTGTTCAGCCTCTCCCTATAGCTCAAATCCTCCAACTCTGGCAACATCCTTGTAAATCTTTTCTGAACCCTTTCAAGTTTCACAACATCTATCCGATAGGAAGGAGACCAGAACTGCATGCAATATTCCAACAGTGGCCTAATCATTGTCCTGTACAGCCGCAACATGACCTCTCAAATCCTGTACTCAATACTCTGGCCAATAAAGGAAAGCATACCAAATGCCTTCTTCACTATCATATCTACCTGCAACTCCACTTTCAAGGAGCTATGAACCTGCACTCCCTAGGACCTTACCATTAAGTGTATAAGTCCTGCTAAGATTTGCTTTCCCAAAATGCAGCACCTCGCATTTATCTGAATTAAACTCCATCTGCCACTTCTCTGCCCATTGGCCCATCTGGTCCAGAGCCTATTGTAATCTGAGGTAACCCTCTTCGCTGTCCACTACACCTCCAATTTTGGTGTCATCTGCAAACTTACTAACTGTACCTCTTATGCTCGCATCCAAATCATTTAAGTAAATGACAAAAGGTAGAGGGCCCAGCACCAATCCTTGTGGCACTCCACTGATCACAGGCCTCCAGTCTGAAAAACAACCCTCCACCACTACCCTCTGTCTTCTACCTTTGAGTCTTTGTGTATCCAAATGGCTAGTTCTCCCTGTATTCCATGAGATCTAACCTTGCTAATCAGTCTCCCATGGGGAACCTTGTCGAACGTCTTACTGAAGTCCATATAGATCACATCTACTGCTCTGCCCTCATCAATCTTCTTTATTAAGTCTTCAAAAAACTCAATTAAGTTTGTGAGACATGATTTCCCACGCAATAAGCCATGTTGACTATCCCTAATCAGTCCTTGCCTTTCCAAATTTATGTACATCATGTCCCTCAGGATTCACTCCAACAACTTGCCCACCACCGATGTCAGGCTCACTGGTCTATAGTTCCCTGGCTTGTCTTTACCTCCCTTCTTAAACAGTGGCACCACGTTTGCCAACCTCCAGTCTTCCGGCACCTTACCTGTGACTATCGATGATACAAATATCTCAGCAAGAGGCCCAGCAATCACTTCTCTAGCTTTCCACAGAGTTCTCAGGTACACTTGATCACGTCCTGGGGATTTATATACTTTTACCCGTTTCAAGACATCCAGCACTTCCTCCTCTGTAATCTGTACATTTTGTAAGGTGTCACCATCTATTTCCCTAACAGTCTATATCTTCCATAAATACTGATGCAAAATATTCATTTAGTATCTCCCCCATTTTCTGTGGCTCCACACAAAGGCCGCCTTGCTGATCTTTGAGGGGCCCTATTCTCTCTCTAGTTACCCTTTTATCCTTAATGTATTTGTAAAAGCCCTTTGGATTTTCCAAAGCTATCTCATGTCCCCTTTTGCCCTCCTGGTTTCCCTCTTAAGTGTACTCCTACTTCCTTTATACTCTTCTAAGGATTCACTCGATCTATCCTGTCCTTACCTGACATATGCTTCCTTCTTTTTCTTAACCAAACCCTCAATTTCTTTAGTCATCCAGCATTCCCTATACCTACCAGCCTTTCCTTTAACCCTGACAGGAATATACTTTCTCTGGATTCTTGTTATCTCATTTCTGAAGGCTTCCCAATTTCCAGCCGTCCCTTTACTTGCAAACATCTGCCCCCAATCAACTTTCGGAAGTTCTAGCCTAATACCGTCAAAATTGGCCTTTCTCCAATTTAGAACTTCAACTTTTAGATCTGGTCTATCCTTTTCCATCACTATTTCAAAACTAATAGAATTATAGTCGCTGGCCCAAAGTGCTCCCCCACTGACACCTCAGTCACCTGCCCTGTCTTATCTCCCAAGAGTAGGCCAAGTTTTGCACCTTCTCTAGTAGGTACATTCACATACTGAATCAGAAAATTGTCTTGTACGCACTTAACAAATTCCTCTCCATCTAAACCTTTAACACTATGGCAGTCCCAGTGGATGTTTGGAAAGTTAAAATCCCTTACCATAACCACCCTATTATTCTTACAATAGCTGAGACCTCCTTACAAGTTTGTTTCTCAATTTCCCTCTGACTATTAAGGGGTCAATAATACAATCCCAATAAGGTTATCATCCCTTTCTTATTTCTCAGTTCCACTCAAATAACTTCCCTGGATGTATTTCCGGGAATATCCTTCCTCAGCACAACTGTAATGCTATCCCTTATCAAAAATGCCACTCCCCCTCCTCCCCCTTTCTATCCTTCCTGTAGCATTTGTATCCTGTGTTCTCAACTGTACCAGTCTCAGATTGATCTCTTTCCTCACCATTTCCCTGGGTAACCCCCCCCCCCCCAACCCCTGTCCCCCCACCTTAGTAGTTTAAATCCTCCCAAGCAGGTCTAGCAAATTTCCCTGCCAGCATATTAGTCCCCTTCCAATTTAGATGCAATCCGTTCTTCTTGTACAGGTCACCTCTATCCCAAAAGAGATTCCAATGATCCAAAAATGTGAATTCTTCACCCATACACCTGCTCCTCAGCCATGCATTCATCTGCTCTAGCCTGCCCTCACTAGCTCGTAGCACTGGGAGTAATCCAGATATTGCTACCCTTGAGGACCTCCTTTTTAAATTTCTGCCTAACTCTCTGTAATCTCCCTTCAGAATCTCAACTTCTTCCCTCCCTATGTCGTTGGTTCCAACGTGGACAATGACCTCCTGCTGGCGCCTCTCCCCCGTGAGAACATTCTGCACCCTCTCTGAGACATCCTTGATCCTGGCACCAGGGAAACAACACACCATTCTGCTTTTTCTCTGCTGGCCACAGAAACTTCTGTCTGTACCTTGGACTACAGAATCCCCTAACACAATTGATCTCTTGTTAGCCGACGTACCCCTTGTTGCAGTAGAGTCAGTCTCAATACCAGAAACTTGGCTGTTCGTGCTACATTCCCCTGAGAATCCATCACCCCCTACATTTTCCAAAACAGCATACCTGTTTGAAATGGGTATATCCACAAAAGACTCCTGCCCTAGGTGCCGACCTCTCTCACCCTTCCTCAAGTTAACCCATCTATGTGACTGCATCTGAGACTTGCCCTCCCCTTCCTATAACTGCCATCCATCACATACTGTTGCTGTTGCAAAGTCCTCATTGCTTCTATCTGTCTCTCCAACTGATCTGTTCGATCTGATAAGATTTGCATCCAACAGCATTTATGGCAGATATAATCTGCAGTAACCCTTAAACTCTCTTTAAACTTCCACATCTGACAAGAAGTACATATCACTGCAAAGGCCATTTTTGCTCCTTCACAATCTACAGACCCAGAAAATAACACCGTCTTATTCCTCTACAAACACTGCCCCAGGTTAAATTAATAGCTATGGCTTATATTTTAAGTTTAATCAAGAGACTTATCTCTAAAAACATATAATCAAGAAAGAACCCACAATACTCACTACTGCAGCCTTTCTATTGGACAGACTTAAAACAACAATTAACTTATCTGATTCTGTGTTGTGAATTTCGCCCAAACAGGTTCCTCCAAGATTAGTTGTGAATGTTTGTTATTTTTCCCAGATGCACTCAGAACTACAAACAGAGAGAGTGGGGAAAATGCATCACTACTGTCAAAACAAGGGAAAAATTGAATTCTAATTACTTCAGGATAGATGGTAAGAAAGGGGAAATAGAGCTGTGTTAGAGCTTGCAATCTATCCATAACATCTATCTCCCACTGCTTAGTCCATGGGGGCTAGGCACAGGATGAAGTTCCAGGATTTTGACCCAGCGACAGTGAAGGAACAGTTATACGTTTCCAATTATGGTAAATGGCTTGGGGTTCCCAAGTATCTCCTGCCCTTATCCTTCCAGATGGTAGAGATTGTAGGTTTAGAAGGTACTGTTGAAGGAAGTTGTCAAGTTGCTGCAGTGCATCTTTTACATGGGCTACACTATGGTGAAGGGAGTAAAGGTCAAAGGCTTTGGTGCCAATCAAGCAGACTATTTGGTCCTGGTGCCAAGCTTCTGGAGTGTTGTTAGAGCTGCACTGGGGAGTCCTGACTTGTGCCTTGTAAATGTTGGGCAGGCTTTGCAGAGTCAGGGGATGAGTTACTTGAGCAGGAATTCCCAGCGTCTAACCCACTATCAAAGCCATTGACATGGCTGGAGACAAAAGAGAATTGACGCAGTGATGCCCATTAACTAAACATTAATAAATAATTCAATCATTTTTCTCCTTTCTGCTGTACTCCAAATGGAGATTTTTTGCATAAGCAACCTCAACAATACAAATAACACTGACATTTTTATCTTATTAACCAGAAGTTGCACATTTTGAGTAAGCTTTTCTGTACTTTAAGGGGAGCTGGAATACATGTTAAATGCTGGTAAGATTGTTACTGTTCCTTTCCTGTTGCATTATTTATATCTAATCATGTCTTGAACAGAACTGTACTTTGAAAAGAATGAATTATCATTATAATGCAATTTGTAAAGTTTGGTCTCTGGGCTTTCCATGTGCACATTATATATTGATGGGGTGAAATTATGTCCACTTCACCACCTTGCCTCTGCCTCCCCCTTTATCTAAAGCTCCCTCCACACCCACCCCTAATCCTGAAGAAGGATTACACCTCATTCTCCTGCTCCTTGGATGCTGCCTGACCTGCTGCGCTTTTTCAGCAACACATTTTTCAGCTCTTTACACCTGAAATGTTGACTTCTGCATCTCCTGATGCTTGCCTGGCTTGCTGTCTTCTTCCAGCCTCCTGCCTGTCTATCCTAGTGAGGTAATACCAGCCAGTTTCTGTTTGTGGCTTTGGCTGGTAATGACAGACTTTTCAAATTTCTTGTGTCAAGTGTGACAAAAACTTCAGTAAATTACATGGCCAGAGCACAGAAAATTCCAGGCTTCAACTGACCAGAAGTTCAAGAGCAGCAAAATCAGGTGTACTATGTTTCATTTTCCATCTGCATTGTTTAAACTGGACTCTGGGATCAGGACAAACGTTTATAGGTTGAGAGCCAAAAGAATAGGCAGAGGATCAGCCTAATGGTAATGCCAAGTCCATTTGGCAATTTCTGCTGCAAGGCCTTAAGAAAATTGTGTTTAGAAAAACATTTACAAATTAGATACTAAAGAAATGACTTGTGTGACATGACTTTCTCCTCTCTGATATGTTTGTATAAGCATAGCACTTGCATTTAATAAGTTTGCTATTTCTAGCAAAGATATGTTGTAATATCTCTTACACAGTCAGTTGAGTAAGTCTTCTTACTGTGTACCAATACATAATGGCCAGATAAATTCACCCACCTTCTAATTGTGCAATTCATTATACGTGAATAAACATTTGTAAACACTTTACTCGTTGTAGGTGTTCTACTTCACAGTGTACACTAGTGAACAAACCAGCTTTTGTCATCCCAATAAACTGTAAAATAAAAAATAAAATGGTGTAAATGCTGGAAATATAGATATAAATAGAAGGTATACAGGATGAATAAAAAGTGCATTCTATGATGTAACGTATGTCATTCACTTATATTTTAAGTTCATTTATTTGGATTATGAATTAATTTTAGGCATGCGAGTTTTACTCTGTTATATGAAGGATTTTAATGACTAACTTGCAAGTATTTCTGTAACTGTGCTGAATTTATTTTAAAAACAATATTAGAGCACGTTCTTGGAGGCTAATGGAAATGTGTTTACATTGGGAGCGTAATTAGGCTTCAGTTAGAATTTAATGGAAATTGTGTTTTTGTTTTGGGCTTAGAAGAAACACCCATAGTTTGAAGAAAGCTCTTGGTTTTCAGTTTGGAAGAAGTCTTTACTCCACAAATGATTTAGAACTGTCAACAAATTAGTCACCTTAGTGTAAGCAGTTTAGTTAGGCGGTTCCAGATCAGAAATGTTTGTTTAAAACCCTGACAGTGTCATTTGAAGTTAAGAAAGTCTAAGTTCAATTGTATAAATGTTGAAGGGAAGGGCAATTGCATTCTCAAAATCTGGGGATTGAGAATATAGAGGTCAAATCCTATTTCTGATAGGGGAATTTTTCTTTGGTGTTTGAGCACCACAAAGTGGGCTGTTGGGATTAATAAAGTTACTTTTTGAGATTTATATAAGTGATTTGGATGTGAATATCAGAAGTATGGTTAGCAAGTTTGCAGATGACACCAAAATAGGTGATGTAGTGGACAGTGAAGAAGATTATATCAAAGTACAACGGCACCTTGATCAGATGGGTCAATGGGCTGAGGGGTGGCAGATGGAGTTTAATCTGAATAAATGTGAGATACTAGACGATATAGGTTTATAGTAAGAGGTGAAAGAGTTAAAAGGTAACTAAAGGGCATTTTTTTAAGCAGAGGGTGGTGCGTGTATGGAATGAATTGCCCGAGGAAGTGGTGGAGCCCGATAAAGTTTCAATATTTAAAAGGCATCTGGATGGGTATATGAATAGGTAGGGATTAGAGGGATACAGGCCGAGTGCTGGAAAATGAGGTTAGATTAATTTAGGATATCTGACATGGATGAGTTGGACCGAAGGGTCTGTTTCTATACTCTATGACTTCTAGATTCTATAATAGGATTGCAATTTACCATATACTTCAAAATGTATCAACCTTTGTGTAATTTTATTTATCTATTCTATGTTCATTTTGTTTACTCAATAAACTTCTGTTTTTCTGATAAACAAAATCTGCATCCTTGCTTATCTGTGCTTCACCTTGTTAAAACCAAACAATAAAACCAATTATGATCTATCAAGAAAGATTTCAGTCTCGTGTACAATTTGCACAGTAGTACACCAGTTGGGATTATAATGACTCAAAACGTTAACTCTGTTTCTCTCTTCATGACGGCTGTCAGAACTGCTCAGTCTTAGTTCTAACAAAATTTAGATTTTGAATTTATGAAAATTGTAAGACAACAGGCCAATCAGCCCAAGCTGCTGATGCTTTGATCCCATATCCCTGTCTTTTTAAATCTGTGATCGTGGAAGTTCTCACTCTGCACGAACTCCCTTTCAAAATTCCCCTCTAATTCATGGAAGTGTCTCCTACTGGCTGGTCAGCAAGAGTCTGAATGATTACTTTTAATGATATTGCTCGCCGTGCCATTTCAGAATGCCTAGTTAATATATAATGTATTAATGCCACCTAGAGTCTGATGAGGATAATAGTGATATTCACCAATGATATAACACAAGTGTAACACTGTTCATTATAAACTTTCCTTACTGATATCAATGGAAATTAACATTGGTGATAGAGACAGAGAGGTCTACAGCACTGAGAAAAGCCCTTCGGCTCTGAATCTGCACCAGTTGAAAAAACAACCATATTTTCCTGAGCTTGGCCTGTAAGCCTTGGCACAGAAGGCTAAGGACCAAATTAGTGTCCAAAGGGTTTTTTTGTGGGACTGTAGTGGAATGCCTACACCTGGGTCAGCTGGCTTAGGTTCAACTGCCAACTGCAAAGATATTGTCATTGGACTTGTAATCCAAAGAGTCATAGAGTCACAGAGATGTACAGCATTGAAACAGACTCTTCAATCCAACCCGTCCATGCCGACCAGATATCCCAAACCAATCATTCCCACCTGCCAGCACCTGGCCCATATCCCTCCAAACACTTCCTAGCACCCTCTGGATTTCCTCTTTAAAATTGGTAAAAGGGGCTTGCTGGGTATCTATCTCAGCTGTCAGGGCAACGGCATGTGCCTACCGTTCTCCCCTAAAGTCTCAGGCTGCTGTGGCATTGGGTCCAGTTACCTGTCTCCAATTGTCTGCTGGGCAAGCTGCCCAGACCAGCTGGTGTATGTCCCTCAGGTGTAGTTAGTGCCTTATCCATACACCATCCAGCTCTTCCCAGAATCTGGTGTCTGCGCTCCGGGGCTGTAGTTTGCCCAGGGAGGCCATAATCTGATGCCACTCCCCTGGGGTGAAGGGTTTATAATTCACTTTGGGCTGTAAGTCTGTCCTCCTCTCGTAACTGGCGCTAAGTTATACTCTTGCATGGGTTGTCCAACAGAGGAAGCAGTTGTTCCCTACTGGACGGTCTCGTAGGGAGAAAGCGAATCCACGTCTGAATGTTTGTGCACCTTTCTTAGCTCTATCTCAAACTCTTGTATTCTATCCTCCAGCTGTTTAACTTGTTCCCGGCCCTTTCTCCACCTACTCGTTCAATTAGGCCCGATAATTGGTATACTAACATTGCTCCTATTTTATTAGTTTTATTCCGTTTCTGCTTATCTATCCACTCTTTGTTGTGCTAATGTCTGGGATGGATCCCAACCACTTCATTTCCTCTGTCAACCCTTGTCTGTCTGCCTTGTATTTCTCAATAAGGGAACCTGTAGTATACCCCTTAAAACTTTGATCTGCCATTTAGCAGATTGTGTACCCCTGGATACCACCAACAGTAAAGTGTTCCTAACCCAGTGGGGACTTCTCTAATCCCCTGGCTAATAGTACTGTCCCAGCAGTACGACCCTGTACGACCGTAGCAACCTCCTAGCAGGGTGTGCTCTCTACCGATGGGATTCTTTACCCTCCTGGTCACCTCTACTGATCCAACGCCTCCTGATAGGCCCAGAAACCTACCGCTAGCCTGGTTAGCTGTCTACCCATGGGAGTCTTTACCCTTCTGGCCATCGCCACTATTCAAGCTCTGTTGTTCTACTACGGACTGACAGGGTATCACGTTTACTTACAGTGTCCATGCTCCCCACCTCAGTAACGTGCGCTCCACTGTGGTTTGGCTCTTGGTCAGAGTGATCAGCTCCTCTTCCTCACTACATTGGAAGTTACAAGTACAGACAGCACCCAACTTTTAACTTAAACTCTAATGGACTCTCTGTGTTGTTCGTCCTGACAGAGTCCAGTGCTCCCTGACCTTGTCACGTGTGCTTCACAGCTCCTAATGCCCTTGGCGCATCAATTCCCATTTCAAATCCCAACCTTCGCGTGGGTAGTCAAGCCCTCTTAACAACCGGTTAGGTGCAGGGCTTTTGAGACAGACACTATCTTGTCCTCTAGCTGTTTCAGCACAAGCTATAGGTTCTTACAGCAGTTAATACAGTAAACACTTATTCTCCACAGATATTCAGGTAATTTCTTTTAACTCAATACTGTAGCAAATTAGACGCTAAAATCAGAATATCTTTTAAACTGTATCCTTGGCCCGGTCTGACTCTTCCCATTTGCAGGTACAAACTGGTTCTTACCCCGGCTTCCCGATCGTGGCCTTTGACCCGGGCAACAGTAATAAGACCCCTGCTCTCAATTGTTGTGAGAAAAATCACCAGCCTCGGAGTCAGCGTCAGGGTTCAATGACAAAGTTTATTGCACAAGGAAATACCGGAGCTCCAGGGAGAACAAGACACTAACAGCACAGTGGTCAGCTATGAGTCTTCTCTCGACCCTGAGCACATGTCAAGAAACTTTTAGATTAGATTAGAATAGATTCCCTACAGTGTGGAAACAGGCCCTTCGGCCCAACCAGTCCACACCATCCCTCCGAAGGATAACCCACCAGGACCCATTTCCCTCTGACTAATGCACCTAACACTATGGGCAATTTAGCATGGCCAATTCACCTGACCTGCACATCTTTTGGAGTGTGGGAGGAAACCGGAGCACCCAGAGGAAACCCACGCAGACACAGGGAGAGTGTAGAAATTCCACACAGTCTGCCCAAGGCTGGAATTGAACCTGGGACCCTGGTGCTGTGAGGCTGCAGTGCTAACCACTGAGCCATGTGATACAATAAGTCAGTGATGAGGTTATTGTTGCTGTAACGTAGTTTGCTTGTTGTAAACATTGCAGAATCATTGTCAGTTTCGGTGTAGACATTGTCAGTTTCCATGTCTGCACGGATGTCCATTGCTGTAGTAATGGGCATTGATTGCTCTTCCTGAGAAGGACGATTACTGCAGCCCTGGATTTTGTATTGAATAAGTATCAAGCTGTTAGCATTTCTATAAGAGGTGATGGCTAGACCCAGTCCCCCAGCGAGCAGTGTTCGAGCAGTGTTCATTACTCATGTGTATTCTCTCTCCCGACCCACCTTTAACTAATCAATTAGGTTGTGAGTGCATTGTGCTGGCATTCTGGTGGCTCCAGGCAGTGTCTGTATTTGCTCTGCTGTCTCTCTCTATGTTGTGTTCTGGTGGCCATCTTGCGTGTCCGTGTGCCTAATGTCATCTTATCCCGTGCCATCTCCCACTTCAATGTGTTTCACGATTTGGATGCGAGCAGAAGAGGTACAGTTAGTAAGTTTGCAGATGACACTAAAATTGGAGGTGTAGTGGACAGTGAAGCAGGCTACTTCAGATTACAACAGGATCTTGACCAGATGGGCAGAGAAGTGGCAGATGGAGTTTAAATGCGAGGTGCTGCATTTTGGGAAAGCAAATCTGAGCAGGAATTATACACTTTATGGTAAGGTCCTAGGGAGTGTTGCTGAACAAAGAGACCTTGGAGTGCAGGTTCATAGCTCCTTGAAAGTGGTGTCACAGGTAGATAGGATAGTGAAGAAGGCATTTGGTATGCTTTCCTTTCCTGAGTACAGGAGTTGGGAGGTACAGCTGTACAGGACATTGGTTAGGCCACTGTTGGAATATTGCGTGCAATTCTGGTCTCCTTCCTATCGGAAAGATGTTGTGAAACTTGAAAGGGTTCAGAAATGATTTACAAGGATGTTGCCAGAGTTGGAGGATTTGAGCTATAAGGAGAGGCTGAACAGGCTGGGGCTGTTTACCCTGGAGCGTTGGAGACTGAGGGGTGACTTTATAGAGGTTTACAAAATAATGAGGGGCATGGATAGGGTAAATAGGCAAAGTCTTTTCCCTAGGGTCGGGGAGTCCAGAACTAGAGGGCATAGGTTTAGGGTGAGAGGGAATAGATATAAAAGAGACCTAAGGGGCAACTTTTTCACACAGAGGGTGGTACGTATATGGAATGAGCTGCCAGAGGACGTGGTGGAGGCTGGTACAATTGCAACATTTAAGAGGCATTTGGATGGGTAAATGAATGGGAAGGGTTTGGAGGGATATGGGCCGGGTGCTGCCAGGTGGGACTAGATTGGGTTGGGATAGACGGGTTGGACTGAAGGGTCTGTTTCCATGCTGTACATCTCTATGACTCTATGACTTTAAGACATCCAGCACCTCTTCCTCTGTAATATGGACATTTTTCAGTGTGTCACTATGTATTTCCCTACATTTTCTATCTTCCATGTCCTTCTCCACAATAAACACTGACGCAAAATACTCATTTAGTATCTCCCCCATCTGCTGTGGCTCCACACAAAGGCTGACTTGCTGATCTTTGAGGGGCCCTATTCTCTCCCTAATTACCCTTTCGTCCTTAATGTATTTGTAAAAACCCTTTGGCGTCTCCTTAACCCAATTTGCCAAAGCTATCTCATGTCTCCTTTTTGCCCTCCTGATTTCCCTCGTAAGTATTCTCCTTCTGTCTTTATACTCTTCTAAGGATTCACTCGATCATTCCTACCTGACATATGATTCCTTCTTTTTCTTAACCAAACCCTCAATTTCTTTAGTCATCCAGCATTCCCTACATCTACCAGCCTTTCCTTTCATCCTGACAGGAATATACTGTCTCTGGACTCTCGTTATCTCATTTCTGAAGGTTTCTCATTTTCTAGCCATCCCTTTACCTGCAAACATCTGCCCCTAATCAGCTTTTGAAAGTTCTCACCTAATACCATCAAAATTAACCTTCCTCCAGTTTAGAACTTGAACTTTCAGATCTGGTCTATCCTTTTCCATCACTATTCTAAAACTAATAGAATTATGGTGACTGACTCCACTGGGAGAAGTCACAGCATCAAAACAGATAAGTGCATAATTTTAAGTGTCGCCTTGCTGTAAATCTACAATAGTGATTAGAGTGGGTTCTTTCTTGATTATATGTTTTACTGAGATCTGCCTCTTGATTAAATTTTTAAAGTATAAGCCATAAGTATGAAGTTAGCCTGGAGCAGTATTTTTTTGTGGAGCAATAAGACGGTTCAATTTTCTGGGTCTGTAGATTGTGAAGGAGCAAAGATGGTCTTCAGTAGAGTCATACACTCATCTTGTTGGATGTGGGAGTTTAAGGAGAGTTTACATGTTACTGAGGATTATGTCTTGCGAATCCTATCAGATTGAATGGATCGGCTGGAGTGACAGAGGTAATGAGGATGGAGGTGTGATGGATGGCAGTTATAGGAAGGGAGAAAGGCTGCAGATACAGTCTTGGGTTAACTCCAGGAAAGGTAGAAGAGACAGGTAGGTAGTGCAGGAGTCTACTGTGGCTATCCCCATTTCAAATAGGTGTGCTGTTTTGGAAAAAATAGGGGCGATGGACTCTCAGGGAAATCAGTCACGTTTTTGGTATCAAGGCAGCCTTTACTGTAATGAGGGGTACGTCGGGTTCCAAGTGGTCGATTGTGATAGGAAACTCTCTAGTCAGAGACACAGACAAACGTTTGTGCAGTCAGCAGTGAAAAATCAGAATGATCTGTTGCTGTCCTGGTAACAGAATCAAGAATTCTCAGAGAGGGTACAGAATGTTCTCAAGGGGGAGAGGGACCAGCAGGAGGTCATTGTACACATTGGAACCAATGACATAGGAAGGGAAAAGGATGAGATTCTGAAGGGAGAATATAGAGAGTTAGGCATGAATCCTCAAGAGTAGTAATTTCTGGATTACTCCCGGTGCCACGAGCTAGTGAGGGCAGGAATAAGAGGATAGAGCAGATGAATGTGTGGCAGAGGAGCTGGTGTATGCGAGAAGGATTCACATTTTTGGATCATTGGAATCTCTTCTGGGGTAGAAGTGACCTGTACAGGAAGGATGGATTGCACCTGAATTGGAAGGGGATTAATATACTGGCAGGGAGATTTGCTAGAGCTGCTCAGGAGGATTTAAACTAGTAAGGTGTGTTGTGTGTGTGTATGTGGTGGGGGGGTTGGCATGGGACCCAGGGTGATACTGAGAAAAGAGATCAATGTGAGACTGATAAAGTTGAGAAAAGAAGTGAGTCAAACAGTCAGGGCAGGCAGGTTCAAAGCAGAGAACGCGCTAGGACTGATAATATAAACTACATTTACTTCATGCAAGAGGCCTAACAGGGAAGGCAGATGAATTCAGAGCATGGTTAGGAACATGGGACTGGGATATCATAGCAATTACAGAAACGTGGCTCAGGGATGGTCAGGACTGGCAGTTTAATGTTCCAGGATACAAATGCTACAGGAAGGATAGAAAGGGAGGCAAGAGAGAAGGGGGGAGTTTTGATAAGGCATAGCATTACAGCTATACTTAAGGAGGATATTCCTGGAAATGCATCCAGGGAAGTTATTTGGGTGGAACTTAGAAATAAGAAAGGGATTATTGTGATTGTATTATAAACCCCTTAATAGCCAGCAGAAAATTGAGGAACAAATTTGAAAGGAGATTTCGGTTATTAGTAAGAATAATAGGGTGGTTATGGTAGGGGATTTTAACTTTCCAAACATAGACTAGGACTGCCATAGTGTTAAGGGTTTAGATGGAGAGGAAGTTGTTAAGTATGTACAAGAACATTTTCTGATTCTTCTGGAAAGTGTAAAAATAGATAGGTCTCTTGGGCCAGATGGGATTTATCCTAGGATTCTCTGGTAAGTCAGGGAGGAGATTGCAGGCTTTGATCCTTATGTGATCATTGTCTACAGGAATAGTGCCAGAACACTGGAGGATAGCAAATGTTATCCCCTTGTTCAAGAAGGGGAGTAGAGACAACCCTGGGAATTATAGACCAGTGAGCCTTACTTTAGTTGTGGGTAAAGTGTAGGAAAAGGTTATAAGAGATAGGATTTATAATCATCTAGAGAGAAATAAGTTGATTAGGGATAGTCAACACGGTTTTATGAAGGGTCGGTCATGCCTCACAAACCTTATTGAATTCTTTGAGATGGTGACCAAACAGATGGGTGAGGGTAAAGCAGTTGATGTGGTGTACATGGATTTCAGTAAGGCATTTGATAAAGTTCCCTACAGTAGACTATTGCACTAAATACGGAGGCATGGTGATTTAACGGTTTGGATCAGATATTGGCTAGCTGAAAGAAGACAGAGGGTGGTGGTTCATGGGAAATGTTCATCCTGGAGTTCACTTACTAGTGGTGTACTGCAAGGATCTAGTTTTAGTCCACTGCTTTTTGTCATTTTTATAAATAACCTGGATGAGGGCATAGAAGAATGGGGTAGTAAATCTACGGATGACACTAAGGTCGGTGGAGTTGTGGATAGTGCTGAGGGATGTTGCAGGTTACAGAGGGGCATCTATAAGCTGCAGAGCTGGACTGAGAGGTGGCAAATGGAGTTTAATGTGGAAAAGTGTGAGGTGATTCACTTTGGAAGGAGCAACAGGAATAAAAAGCATTGGGCTAATAGTAAGATTCTTGGCAATGCAGGTGAACAGAGAGATATCAGTATTCATGTAATTAGATCCCTGAAAGTTGCCACCCAGGTTGATAGAGTTGTTAACAAGGCATATGTTGTGTTAGCTTTTATTGGCAGAGGGATTGAGTTTCGGAACCATGAGGCCATGCTACAGTTGTACAAAACTCTGGCGTGGCCACATTTGGAGTATTGCATACAGTGCTGGTCACCATGTTATAGGAAGGATGTGGAAGCTTTGGAGAGGGTTCAGAGATTTACTAGGAGGTATGGAGGGAAGGTCTTATGAGGAAAGACTGAGAGACTTGAGACTGTTTTTGTTTGACAGAAGAAGGTTGAGAGGTGACTTAATTGAGACATATAAGATAATCAGAGGGTTAGATAGGGTGGACAGTGAGAGCCTTTTTCCTTGGATGATGATGGTTAGCACAAGGGGACATAGTTTTAAATTGAGGGGTGATAGCTATAGGACAGATGTCAGGGGTAGTTTCTTTACCCAGAGTAGTAGGGGCCTTGCCTGCAACTGTAGTAGACTTGACAACTTTAAGGGCATTTAAATGGTCAATGGATAAAACATATGGATGATAATGGAATAGTGTAGGTTAGATGGACTTCAGATTGGTTCCAAAGGTTGATGCAACATTGAAGGTCGAAGGGCCTGTACTCTGCTCTAATGTTGTATAATTCATTCACGTAAACTGTTTAATGCAAAGAGATGTCCCCAAAACAGGGCTTCCTGATCTAACTTCTCTTAACTCTTTAAAAAAACAGGTTTTATTCTGCATTCTAGTTCTACTGTACACTTAACAATTCCTCTACTCAAGTTCAGTATTCTAAAATCAAACTGGAATCACAAATTATTTCATTACTATTGCATCTTTGCACATAAGCACACTAACTTGAAAAGTGGGAAACAACTTATGCTTCATAACCTTCCAAGGCCAAGTTATTTGTCTTTGAAAGTCTGCCGCTGCACAATTCTAAGAAGTTTGATTATTAACACTCCAAAATGTTCAATATGTAACTTTCAACACCCTTACTTAACAAAAATGGAAAAATCTATCCTGAAAAACCTTCAGTTGATTCCCAGCATTTGCGATACGATTTGTAAATATCCATAACAGTTACAAAAATGGGGTTTAACTCCTGAATGGCCAAACTTTCATTTTTAAATAGTGCTGTCTTGTTCTGCACTCCCCATCAGGGAAAAATTGCCTATACCTGAGCAGTTATTCGACTTGACAACTATCTCAACAATGGGATTTCAATTTAGCTCAGTTGGCTGGATGGTTGGTTTGCAAAGCAATGTGATGTTAAGAGTGTGGGCTCAATCCCCAAACTGGCTGAGGCTATGGAGGACTATCCTTCTCAACCTCTCGCTTTGCCTGAGTTGTGATGGCCCTCAGGTTAAAAACCTCTCTCTATTGACTATGGCAATTTGACTTGATCTTAACAAAACAGCAAAACAGTAACAAAATTACAGTGTGGCTTTTTGTTGGAAAAGTGTGTTTGATGTACATTTTCAGTTGCAACACAGAAAAAGGTCAACCTGCTCTGCAGCTCTATGCCAGTGGCTATGATCCAGATAAGCTTCCTCCCACCTCACTTTAGAAGAAATTTCTTTACTCAACTCACTATCACAGGGAGCATTTAAAACATAATTGGAAGCTGTACAAACATGAGTTCGAAGGGAATAGAGGAACATGATTTAGATGTGGAAAGATGGGAGGAGGTTCAAGTGGAGTATGGACTAATTGTCTTTTTGTGCCATATGTCCAATGTGACTTAGTATTCAATTTCATCTCACTGCTAACATAACCCTGTTCTCTGTGGTTTATCTACCTTCACCTTAAATGCATCATATGAGTTTAAAATATGTAACAGAATGAAATCAAATTATGAAGGTCTCTAAAATCCAAAGAAGGGAATCTGGTTAGATGATTTTAAGTACAAAGACAGATTAGATATGAAAAAATGGTTTTATAAGAATGGAAATAGGAGGTGTAATTCTCACTGTGCTGCATTCAGGTTGGGAAAGAAAGGCAAGACGTCTTCACATGGAAGTGGACATTAAAAACAAGAAAACTCTGTCAGAAATCAAAACTTCTTTAACAAATGCACCGAGACTCAGAATTTCTATTAAACTTCAGATAGATTCCACTGAGAGAGAAAGAGACACAGTGGTGAGTCGAGTCTCTGTCTGTCCCTCACAAAGATTTTTAAAGTTGCCAACTCTCCAGGATTGACCTGGAATATCCAGGGATTTAAAATTAATCTTCAGGACAATGCAATGAGCAGCATCCAGGAGGAAAATTGATGTATTAGAATTTTAAGGAGTTGTTATTAAAAGATAATATTTGGATATTCTTCAGTAAAGGTTAAAGACAAGAACTCAGTAAAGGTCAAAGTTTTACACAAAATGACACAAGGTTGCTAGGTGCTAAACCCTACCAAATTTCATCCCAGCTCCATCTACAAGTTCACCGATGACACCACCATTGTAGGCTGGATCTCAGACAAAGGACAGCACTGCTGCCTCACAATGCCAGAGACGCGGTGTTCAATTCCAGCCTTGGGCAATTATCTGTGCAGAGTTTGCATGTTCTCCCTGTATCTGCGTGGGTTTCCTCCGGGTTCTCTAGTTTCCTCCCACAATCCAAAGATGTGCAGATTAGGTGGCTTGATCATGTTAAATTGTCCATAGTGTCCAGGGATATGCACGTTATGTGAATTAGCCCTGAAAATGTGGGGTTCCAAGGATAGGGCAGGGGCTGGGGCAGGGTTTGGGTGGGGTGCTTTTCAGAGGGTGAGTGTGGACTCAATGGGCCTGCTTCTACACTTCAGGGATTCTATGATGAGACGGAATACAGGAAAAAGATAGAGAGCTTGGGAGCATGGTGTAAAGATAATGTCAGCAAAACAAAAGAGCTGGTCATTAACTACAGGAAGTAAAGTTGAGGGCATGTCCTTATTTACAACAATGGAGCTGAGGTGGAGATAGTTCCCAGGATGACTATCACTAACAATCTGTCCTGGTCCACCCACGTTGATGCAATGATCAAGAAAACACAACAATGCCTCAACTTCCTCTGGGGGCTAAAGAAATTCTGCATGTCAATGAAGACTCTTAGCAATTATTATAGATGCACCACAGAACGCACTGTATCCCAGTGCATCACAGCTTGTTATGGCAACTGCTCTGCTCAGTTGTGAACACAGCCCAGTCCATTACACAAGCCAAACTTCCAACCATGACTCCCTATATATCTTTTGCTGTCTTGAAAAGGTAGCCAACATAATCAAAGACCCCTCCCAATCCAGTTACAATCTCTCCAACCTCTTCCATCGGGCAGAAGATACAAAATGTTAAAAGCATTGATCAACAGATCCAAGAATAACATATTTGCTGCTGTTATTAGACTTCTGAAAGGACCTTTCAAATTTACTGTTGACTTCGGTCTTGGTGAACCTTCACTGCGGCCATAACATTGTACTCCTTGTTCTGTCCTATCACCCTAATGCACTTTGTATGGTATGATCTGCCTGTACTGCATGTAATACAAAACTTTTCACTCTATCTAGGAACAATGTGATAAAATAAATCAAATTATAAATCAACTCAAATTGCTGCTGCTATATCCTCAGTCGTCTGTACTGACAATCACCACTAAACTATTTCCAGAATATATTTAATCAAGTTTGTGATTCATGCTTGTGAAAGCTCGTCTTCTTTGCTGGTTGCCAGCTTGTAAGTAACGCCATTATTTTCAGTTGTTTTATCAGCTCTGCAATAACAAGATGTATATTAAGTGAAAACAAAATACACACCAAGAGCAACAAAGATCTAATTTATTAATCTTATCCTACATTTTACACAGCTCTCCCAAAAATCCTTAACCAAAGCAAAAGAGGATGGGTGTGAGGGGTTTTATTGTTTGAAAGATCAAAGAATGAAGAGTGATTTTGACACACGAGAAGAGATGGAGTAGAGGTTTATTAATTCGGGAGGATTGAAGATCCGGACCACAAAACAACTTGGCTCTACACTTTTGGAATGATTTGAAGGTATTGGAAAGGCAGCAGAAAAGATTCATAAAATTGTTTCCAGGGCTGAGGAATTCAGTTATGTAAAATAGATTTTTAAAAAATCTGGGATTGTTTTTACTGGAGAAAAGATGATTAAGAGGACCTTTGACCGAAGTATTCAAAACCATAAGGGGATCTGTGTAGGGTAGAGAGGGAAAAAGTGCTGACACTCATTAAAGGATTGAAAATTGTGAGGGCACAAATGTAAATGAATTGATAGAAGAAACAAAACAAACATGAGATAATCTGGAATCCAGGGGTCTGGAACGCATTGCTTGAAGGTGCACTGGTTCAACTCAAACATTGAAACGGGATTTTAGCTGTTAGGTTAGAAGGACAGATGGACAGAGATTAAGTGGCAGCCATTTAAGGGGATGTTTCAGAATACCCAGAATAGATACATTCCAACAACTAAGGCACGTATGTGCAATCTGTGACTAATTAGAAATGCTGAAGATCTGATGAGACTAAAAGGGAAAAAAAGTATGTCATTGTGCAAAGGAGGCACAAATATAAGATGTAACGGAGTATAAAAAAAGACCAAAAATTAACCAAAAGGGAAAAATTAGAATAAGACAGCAAGCTAGCAGCATATTGGTGAGATTCGAAGATTGGCTCATTAACAGATTTGGTGAAATGGTTCTTTATAGATTGGCAAAACGTAACAGGTGATGTTACACAGAGATTAGCACAGGGACCTCAACTTTATCCAATGTATATAAATGACTTATTTAAAGATTGATAGAATCTCCACAGTGCAGAAAGTGGTTATTGCCGGTGCTCGGACCCGACGTAGGGCACCAGTTGGAGGATGCTCAGTTGTGCGGTGGGATCTCGTCAGCGCTCACCCCAGCCCGGACGGAATTTCACATTGGCCCCAAGGTCCCGTACTTCCCAATGGGAGCCTGTGCCCCACAACCTGAGCTGCCTCCGGAATTTTAATTTTGTCCCTTTTAAGGACGTAAAAAGGCGGGCCCTGTATCGACTGCTGCTGCACACCGTCCACCTTCCGGACATGCCTTGGTGTGCCCATTTGCCACCAGGCAGTGGGGCTCCCCAGTGGAGGGCTCTCTATGTGGGAGTCCTCCCCCTTTCTCTCGGGGATCTGGGATGGAGGGTGCTGCACGCAGCGGTCCCCTGCAACCGCAGGTTGCGGTGGTTCACAGACTCCCAGCCCAACTGCTTGTTCTGTGGTGCTGTGGAGTCTGTGGACCACGTGTATATTGGGTGTGGGCGTTTGCACTCCCTTTTTGATTTCCTGAAAAACCTCCTTCTCTGCTTTTGGTTGCACTTCAGTCCCACGCTCCTGATCTTTGGGCACCCGGTACGGAGGAGGGACGGCAGGTCTGAAGACCTCCTCGTGGGTCTGCTCCTGGGCCTGGCCAAACTGGCCATAAACAGGACCAGGCAGCGGGCCGTGGAGGGGGTTGTTAGGGCCGACTGCCTGTCCCTTTTCCACGGTTACGTTAGAGCCCTTGGAGAAGGAGCACGCGGTCTCCACCAACACTCAGGAGTTGTATTATTTCCCCCTCCAACTCTATTTTGATTTAATCTCTGCCCTCCCCTTCACTGTTTGATCACACAGCATTATCTTTTGTGAAGGGCACTGCTTGTCACTGGCCACTCGGGTGTTTCCTTTCTTCCTAGTGGTGGAAATTGAATAAAGATTGGTACACCTTGTGTCTTTCACTGTGTCTCACACCTGCACACACACAACATGGGTGCTGGGGAAAAAATAAGCACTACAGCAGTTAGGCGGTAGTGTGGGGGTTAATATATTTTTAAAAAAAGAGAAAAAAATAAAAGAAGAAAAAGAAAAAAAAACAGAAAGTGGTTATTTGGTCCATCAAGTCTGAACGAATTCCCCAAAGAGCATCCCACTGAAATCTAGTCCCCCACTGTATGCCCACATTTCCTGTGGCTAATCCACCTGGCCTGCACATCTTTGGACTGTGGGAGGAAATCCACACAGATGCAGGGAGAACATGCAAACTCTACACAGACAGTTGGCCAAGGCTATGATTGAACCGGAATCCTGGCACTGCTAACCAGTGAGCCATTGTGCCACTTTGAACAGGTTGAAGGTATTCTTGCCAAATCTTCTGAAAACACAGATTGGTAGGAAAGTAAGATTTGAAGAGAACATAAGGAGGCTACAGATACAAGTAGATAAACTGAGTGAGTGAGTAGGCAAATTGGAAAATATGAAATTGTCTTTTTTGGCAGAAAGGATACAGAAGGAAAATGATCAAAATTTTGAGATTGCAGAACTCTGAGCTGCAGTGAGATCTGGTTTCCTTATGCAAAAATCACTAAAGGCTAGCTTGCAGGTATTCGGCAATAATTAGGAAAACTAATAGAATATAATCATTTACCACAAGGGGAATACAAAAGTGTATGCCTCAATTATACATGGCATTGGTGAGACCACACCTGGAGTACTGTGTGCAGTATGGTCTCTTCATGTAATGAAGGTAGTAAATTCATTGGAAACAGACTAAAACCTGAATTGGGACAGCAGGTGAGCTTGTCTTATGAGGAACAATTGGACAGATTGGGCTTGGATCCACTGGAGTTCAGTAGACTAGGAGGTGATGATTGGAACATACAACAAACAAGAGGGTGAATGATGAGAGGACATTTCTGCTTCTGAGAGAATTTAGAATGAGGTTTAAAAATCAAGAGTCATTCATTTAAAACAGAGATGAGACAAATTGTTTTTGTATTCAGAGGGATGTGATTATTAATGATGTGGAGGTGCCAGTGTTGAACTGGGGTGGACAAAGTTAAAAATCATACAACACGAAGTGATAGTCCAACAGGTTTATTTGGAAGTACAAGCTTTTGGAGCACTGCTCCTTCATCAGGTAGCTCGTGAGGTAGGATCATAGAACACAGAATTAATAGCAAAAGGTGAAAGTATCATATAACTGATGTGATGTATTGAACAAACCTAGGTTGCTATTAAGTCACTAATCACTTAGAATGGGTTGCAGGTTTTGTATGTAAATCCCAGAACTTTTCTCAAGTCAAATTCCAGGGTAACTTAAATGTTTTAAAAAACAAAGGTGACATCTCAGCTCAGACAACGCATTAAAGGTTTAAGGTTAGAGTCTGTCTGTATTCCAACCTTGAGTCAGACCAGTTCTATATCCAAGGTAGGAATTTATAAAATGTCACATGGACTGACTGTCTGCAGATTGTGTGCTTTTCAACAAAATAGAATGTAACTGCAAATACAAATCTGCAAATGCAAATTCACCCCATAGACTTATATGTGTGTGTGCATGCTTGTGAGGGAGAAAGTGAGACTGTGAGTGAGTGTGTGTGCGTATGTGCATGCGCGTGTGTGTGTGCGTGTGACAGAGTATATATTTGTGAGAGGGTATGTACATGAGTGCGTGTGTATAGTGTAGTGGGGTCACCTATAGTGTGACTTGAACGCAAGATCTTGGTTGAAGCCATCCCCATGGGTACCAAACTTGGCTATCAGCCTCTGCTCGGCCACTCTGTGTTGCTGCATAACCTGACGTCTGCCTTGGAGGATGGTCAGCTGAAGATCCGAGGCCGAATGTCACTGACCACCGATGTGTTCACTGATGGGGAGGGAACATCCTCACCTGGTGATTGTTGTGTGGTGTCCATTCATCCGATTTTGTAACATCTGCTCAGCCTCGCCAATGTACCATGCTTCGGGGACTTCTTGCCTGCAGCATATGAGATAGACAACATTGGCCGAATCACGTGAGTACTTGCTGCGCAAGTGGTGGGTGTGTCCCCACGTGTATTGGTGGTATCCATGTTGACACTCTGACACGTCTTGCAGTGGTTGCCGTGACAGGTGTGTGAGATGTTGTAGTCGACGTCCTGAAGGCTGGGCAGTTTGGGCCCCTGACAGGTCATATCTCGTGTCTGTCTCCTGAGGAGGTCATTATGGTTTCTCGCTGTGCCATGTCGAAACTGGTAATCGATGAGTTGGGCATCGTATCCTGTTCTTATGACGGTGTCCTTCAGCACTTTCAGAAACTTCAGCACCTTCTCGATGCCCAACTCATCGATCACCAGTTCCAAAGTGGTACAGCCAGAAATCGTAATGACCTCCTCAGGAAACAGACACAGGATACCCTTCGTTGTCTAGTACTTCCTGGGAGTGGCAAAACTGCTCCACGTTCTTCACAGCCTGCAATACATTATTGATGAGAGGATGAGCACCTCACAAAGATCTTCCCTATGCCTCCACCTCTTGCCTTTAAACAACATCCAGACCTTAAGCAGACCATTGTTCGCAGCAAACTGCCCAGCCTTCAGGACAACATCGACCACAATACCATACATGCCTATCAGGCAACCACTGCAAGACGTGTCAGAGTGTCAACATGGATACCACCAATACACGTGGGGACACACCCACCACGTGCGCAGCAAGTACTCATGTGACTCGGCCAATGTTGTCTACCTCATAGCTGCAGGCAAGGATTCCCCAAGGCATAGTACATTGGCGAAACCGAGCAGATGCTATGCCTCTCATCATCTTGTACACCTCTCTTGTACATCATTAAGTCACCTCTCATCCTCTTTCACTCCAATGAGAAAAGCCCTAGATCCCTCGATCCTTCTTCATAGACATGTCCTCCAGCATCCTGGTAAATCTCCTCTGCACCTTCTCTAATGCTTCCACATCTTTCCTACAATGAGGTAACCATTAAACTATTGAACACAATATTCCAAGTGTGGTCTAACCAGGGCTTTATAGAGCTGCAGCAGAACCTCAAGGGTCTTAAACTCAATTCCCCCACTAATGAAAGCCAACGCACCATATGCTTTTTTAACAACTCCAACAACTTAGGTGACAACTTTGAGGGATCTATGGACATGTAGCCCAAGGTCCCTCTATTTCTCCACACTGTCAAGAATTCTGCCTTTAACCCTGAATTCTAAATTCAAATTGAACCTTCCAAAATGAATCACTTCAATCTGCCTGGCTGAATTCCATCTGCCATTTATCAGCCCAGTTCTGCATCTGGTCAATGTGCCGTTGGAATCTACAACAGCCCTCCACACTATCCACCACTCTACTAACCTTTGTGTGATTAGCAAACTTACTAACTCACCCTTCCATTTCCTCATCCAAGTCATTTATAAAAATCACAAACAGCAGATCCCTGCAGAACACCACTGGTCACCGAGCTCCAGGCTGAATATTTCCCATCTACTACCACTCTCTATTTTCTATGGGCCAGCCAATTCTGTATCCAGACAGACAGGTTTCCCTGTATCCCATGTTTCCTTATTTTATGAATGAGCCTACCATGGGGAACCATATTGAATGCCTTGTTAAAATCCATGTCCACCACATCCATTCTGGGAAGTTCCCTCCCAGTTGGCAAACGTTTCAGCAGTCAAGGACCTTCGGCCGACTGTCGCCCAAGGTGGACTTTGGGATGCAAACAGTGCAGAGTCACCAAGCAGAAGCTGATAGTCACGTTTGGTACCAGTCAGGATGGCCTCAACCAGGATCTTGGGTTATGTCACACAAAAGGTGAGCCCACTACACTATACACGCACATACACACACACAGACACACACACACTCTCTCTCTCTCTCTCTCACACACACACACATTCTTTCACTCCCTCTCTCTCCCTCACACACAAGCGCACATAAGTCTATGGGGTGAACTTGCATTTGCAGATTTGTATTTGCAGTTACATTCTATTTTGTTCAAAAAGCACACAATCTGCTGACAGTCAGTCCACATGAAATTTTATAAATTCCTTCCTTGGATATAGAACTGGTCTGACTCAACATTGGAATACAGACAGACTCTTAACCTCACACCTTGAATACATTGACTGAGCTGAGATATCACTTTTTTTAAAAAACCTTAAGTTATCTCGGGAATATGATTTGAATTGCATATTAATTAAATGAAACCTGCAACCCATTATAAGTGATAAAAGACAGCAATTTACGTTTGTTCAATATATTGCATCATTTGTATGATACTTTGATCTTTTACCATAAATTCTGTATCCTATGATCCTGCCCTACTAGCTACCTGATGAAGGAGCAGCACTCTGAAAGCTTGTACTTTCAAATAAACCTGTTGGAAAAGTTTTACAGCAAAGATAGATAGACAGATCTATCTCCCAGTAAACAAGGGAGGTGAAAGTGATTCGGGGTTGGCAGGAACGTGAATTTAACATTATAATCATGATGATCTTACTGAATGACAGAGTAGGCTCAAGTAATTGAATATGCTTGCTCCATTTCTGTATGTTTTCATGCATTTGAAAAGGAGGATTGTGCAATCCCAGGGAGAATGACAGTGAGAAAATGGCACTAAGTCAGCTGCTTGCTTAGACACACTGGATAGAATGGCCTCCTTTTGCATTGTAACAATTCTGTGATTGGCAAATGGAAAACAATATAGGAAAATGTGAAATTGTTCATTTTGGCAGGAAGAATAAAAAGTAACATATTGTCTAAATGGTGAGACGTTGCAGAGTTCTGAGATGCAGGGGGTTCTCGGTGCCCAAGTGCATGAATCAGGGAAGGTCATTATGTGGGTACAGCAAGTATCAGGAAAGCTAACAGAATGTTATGACTATTCGTGGGAGAATTGTTATGCTTCGGTTATACAGGGTATTAGCAAGACTGCATCTGGAGTTCTGTGTACAAAAGTCATCATACTAATGGAAGAATATTAATGTGTTAGAAGCAGTTCACAGAAGGTTTGATTAATTACTTAGTGCAGAAACAGGCCCTTTGGCACAACAAGTCCACACCGACCCTCCGAAGAGCAACCCACCCAGACCCATTCCCCTCTTCACCCTCTTCTTTAGGGGTGACTAAATTAAAATAGGAGACTTGACAAGGTGGTTGTTGAAAGGATGTTTTCCCTTATTGGAGCATCTATGATTTTAGGGTCATAGTTTAAAAATAAAGTGGTCGCCTATTTAAGACAAAGATGAGGAAACGTTTTTCTCTCAAAGGATCTCTATCTGCATCTCTTTGAAATTCCTTTCCTCCAAAGGCAGTGGGTGCAGAGAGGGAATTAAGGCAGAAGTAGATTCTTGATCACTAAGGAAGCTGCAGTTGAGGTTAAAAACAGATCAGCCATGATCTTATTGAATGTCAGAGGAGGTCAAAGAGCCCAGCAGCCTATTCATCTTTCTTCTTCATATATTTGCATTTTTTTTGCCTTCACTTGCCTAGGCCACAAGCTCTGGAATTCCCAACTCAACCTCTCTGCATCCTGACATAATTTACTTATTTTAAAATGTTCCCAAAAGCTTCCCTAACCAATAATCTGTCGTAATATCTCTTAAATAGCTTCATGTTGGATATGAGGAAAAATAAATTTCTGATACAAACATCTCCTTTGATTACAGAGCTTCCCATTAACAGGTTCTATTAACAGAGCCCGAGTATTAAACTCTTACCTTTTCCGTAGGAAGAAAACGGTCAGAGCTGAAGCAACCATAACACACAGCAAACAACCCAAGGCAATAGTCACGATTACACCTGCACAGAAAATCCACAATTAATCCACCGTTTACAGTGAATACTAAATCTCACTTGAAGGAGAATTTTGGTATTGGTTAATATTGAGTGATGGAAATCAGAATTTCTCCTCAGTTAAGAGGATAAGAATACAGGCTGCAGCTCTCAGCTGATGTCTCTCTTCTCGCTGTAGGTCAGGAACTCAATAAATTTGAATAAATATTACAGCAGGAGACCATCAGACTTTAAAACCCTCCATCACCTGCTGAACTTTGCAGTAGAGAAACAACTCAGCAGAAAATAAGAGCATGAGAGTTGAAGTTCCTTAATGTTAAGAATAAAAGGCTAATGTTCTGCTATCATCATTTCATTACTGAAGCTGTCTATTTATTGAATCTTCTATGTGCAGGTTCCCTGCCTTCAAGACAAAAGCTCTGAGTTTGAGCCCCAAACCAGGTCATGATGGCCAAGGAAGGAGAGCCAGTAACACAGAAAACAGATCTCTACAATCCTTACCCATGGCTCTCAAATACAACATGTGGAAAAACATCCATTGTCCCAGTAACTTGAAATTGGAGTGATCTGTGTTACAAAACCAGCAGAGTTGCACCATCCTCTCCCCATGGACCCGCAGTTCTAGAAAGCAAAACTGGATAGGCATCATAATATTAAATGGACAGGAAGTTATGCTTAGTGCACCTGTAATTACAGAGAAGCTGGCCTGTGTTTCTGTCTGTGTGTAAGTCAGTGTATGTCTGTGTGTGTGTGTGTGTGTGCGCGCGCGCGCACGTGCACATGCGTGAGTTTGTGTGTGTGTGTGATTTTGTGTGCGTGAGAGTGAGAGAGAAATACATCATGGTCTCTGAACATTTCAATGTAAATACAATCTGTGGTGGACTCTAACTGTATAGATAATTCAGGGATCCTGAAATGTGGGCGGCACGGTGGCACAGTGGTTAGCACTGCTGCCTCACAGCGCCATGAGATCCGGGTTCAATTCCCGACTCAGGCGACTGACTGTGTGGAGTTTGCACATTCTCCCCGTGTCTGCGTGGGTTTCCTCCGGGTGCTCCGGTTTCCTCCCACAGTCCAAAGATGTGCAGGTCAGGTGAATTGGCCATGCTAAATTGCCAGTAGTGTTAGGTAAGGGGTAAATGTCGGGGTATGGGTGGGTTTCGCTTCGGCGGGTCGGTGTGGACTTGTTGGGCCGAAGGGCCTGTTTCCACACTGTAAGTAATCTAATCTAATTTGCACAATGTCACTTCTAGAATCACCAATTATATATTGGCTCATGGCGTTTGAGCATCTCTGGCTGGGCCCGCAGTCATTGCTCATCTCCAGTTGCCCTAGAGAAGGTACAGTCATAGAGTCAAACAGCATAGAATAAAGCCTTTCTGCCCATCACGTCCTTACCAACAAATACCAAACCAGACTAAATGTGTTGGACATTTTGAATAACTCAAGTCCCCCGGGCCTGACGGGATGTATCCTATGATTATGTGGGAAGCAAGAGAGGAAATTGCAGAGCCGTTGGCAATGATCTTTTCGTCTTCACTGTCAACAGGGGTGGTACCAGGGGACTGGAGATTGGCGAATGTTGTGCCCCTGTTCAAAAAAGGGAATAGGGATAACCCCGGGAATTACAGGCCAGTCAGTCTTACTTCGGTGGTAGGCAAAGTAATGGAAAGGGTACTGAGGGATAGGATTTATGAGTATCTGGAAAGACACTGCTTGATTAGGGACAGCCAGCACGGATTTGTGAAGGGTAGGTCTTGCCTTACAAGTCTTATTGAATTCTTTGAGGAGGTGACCAAGCATGTGGATGAGGGTAGAACAGTGGATGTAGTATACATGGATTTTAGTAAGGCATTTGATAAGGTTCCCCATGGTAGGCTTATGCAGAAAGTCAGGAGGCATGGGATAGAGGGAAATTTGGCCAGTTGGATAGAAAACTGGCTAACCGGTCGAAGTCAGAGAGTGGTGGTAGATGGTAAATATTCAGCCTGGAGCCCAGTTACAAGTGGAGTTCCGCAGGGATCAGTTCTGGGTCCTCTGCTGTTTGTAATTTTTATTAATGACTTGGAAGAGGGAGTCGAAGGGTGGGTCAGTAAATTTGCAGATGATACAAAGATTGATGGACTTGTGGATAGTGAGGAGGGCTGTTGTCGGCTGCAAAGGGACTTAGATATGATGCAGAGCTGGGCTGAGGAGTGGCAGATGGAGTTCAACCCTGCCAAGTGTGAGGTTGTCCATTTTGGAAGGACAAATAAGAATGCAGAATACAGGGTTAATGGTAGGGTTCTTAGTAAGGTGGAGGAGCAGAGGGATCTTGGGGTCTATGTTCATAGATCTTTGAAAGTTGCCACTCAGGTGGATAGAGCTTGTAAGAAGGCCTATGGTATATTAGCGTTCATTAGCAGAGGGATTGAATTCAAGAGTCGTGAAGTGATGTTGCAACTGTACAGGACTTTGGTTAGGCCACATTTGGAGTACTGTGTGCAGTTCTGGTCGCTTCACTTTAGGAAAGATGTGGAAACTTTGGAGAGGGTGCAGAGAAGATTTACCAGGATGTTGCCTGGAATGGAGAAGAGGTCATACGAGGATAGGTCGAGCGTGCTAGGCCTTTTCTCATTGGAACGGAGAAGAATGAGGGGTGACTTGATAGAGGTGTATAAGATGATCAGGGGAATAGATAGAGTAGACAGTCAGAAACTTTTTCCCCGGGTACAACAGAGTGTTACAAGGGGACATAAATTTAAGGTGAAGGGTGGAAGGTATAGGGGAGATGTCAGGGGTAGGTTCTTTACTCAGAGAGTGGTGGGGGCATGGAATGCGCTGCCTGTGGGAGTGGCAGAGTCAGAATCATTGGCGAACTTTAAGTGGCAATTGGATAGGTACATGGATGGGTGCTTAAGCTAGGACAAATGTTCGGCACAACATCGTGGGCCAAAGGGCCTGTTCTGTGCTGTATTGTTCTATGTTCTATGTTCTATGTTCTAAACTAATCCATTTACCTGCATTTGGTCCATAGCCACTATGGCCTGGCATTTTAATGCTCATCCAGGTTCTTCGAGTCATAGAGTCATAAAGTCGTACAGCATGGAAACAGACCATTCGGTACAACCAATCCATGCCAACTATAATCTCAAACTAAACTAGTTCCACCTGCCTGCACCTGTCCCATATCCCTCCAAACTTTTCCTATGAATGTACAAATGTGTATTAAACATTGTAACTGTGCCCACATCCTCCACTTCCTCTGGAAATTCATTCTGTACACGAATATTCATTCGTGTTTGAAAGCTTTGCCCTCATGTCTTTTTTAAATCTCTTTCCTCTCAAAAATGTGCCCCCGGTCTTGAAAACCCCTTCCATTTACAATATCTACATGTCTTATTATTTTATACTTCTTTCAGCTCGCCTCTTACACTCCTACATTCCAGCAAAAAAAATCCCAACCTTTATAACTCAAACCTTCCATACCTGGCAACATGCTGTAAATCTCTTCTGAACCCTCTCCAGCTTAATCTTGCCTCTGTCAGGCAGCATTCTCTGGTTTTAAGACATGTTAGCCATGGAGAAGAGATTTTCATAATCTACTCTATCTCTGCCTTATAAATCTGTATACCTCATTCCACCTCCTCTGCTTCATGGCAAACAGACCCAGCCAACCAGTCTGTGCTCATAACTGAAACTTAAATCCCAGACAGTATTCTGGTGAATCTCCTGTGCAACCTTTCCAGTGCAATCATATCCTTCAGACTGTGTGATGACTAGAACTGCACTGTATTCCATCTGTGGTTTTACCAATGTTTTATAAAATTGTAACAAAGATTTCCTTGCTCCTATATTCTACATCCTGGCAATGAACGTGCAGTGATTGTAAGGAGGTTGGCCGGGTGGATGTCATGAGCTGTTAACCTGGTCCAGTCAGAGAGCCCTGGCTGATATAAACAGGAGTGTCAGGAATTCTGCTCATTCTGAGGGCTGGCTCTGAGGCAGTTGAAGCAGTGTCAAGGACTCTTCATGTATATATACAGGGTGACTTGGTCATAAGTTATTTCAGAAGGCAAGCATCCCTTATGCCTTCTTCACCATCCTGTTTAGCTATGCTGACATTTTCAGGGATCTATGAACTCTGGAAGTTCACCAAGGACCCTTTTGTTCCTCAGTACTCCCAAGGGACCTACCATTCATTGTGCATAGCATTCCCTTATTAGACCTCCTAAAATGCATCACCTCACACTTATCTGGATTCCACCTGCCATTGCTTTGCTGAATTTATCAGCTGATCAACATTAGCCTGTACACTAAGACTGCCCTCCTCATACACAGCAATTTTCATGTCATCTGCAAACTTGCTAATTATACCTTCTACATTCACATCCAAATCATTAATATACATAACAAACAGCAAGTGTACCTGCATCGATTGCTGTGGTACACTGCTGATTACATGCTTCCAATTACAAAAACAACCTTCTTTGCCTCATATTTGGAAGCCAATTTTGGATCTAGTTTGTCAGCTTGCCTTGGATCCCATGGGCTCTTACCTTTTGGACCAGCCTTCCATGGGGGATCTTATTGAAGTCCACATAAACCACGTCAACTGCACTTCCCTCAAGAATATATTTAGTCACCTTTTCAAAACTCAAATAAATTAGTCCATCAGGATCTTCATTTAACAAATCATTCCTGACTATTCCTCATCAATTCCTGCCTTTCAAAGCATTGATTAATTGCACCCTTCAATTTTTTTCCAATGATTTCCCTAACACTGACTGGTCTGTAATAACCAGGCCTAACTCTGTGTTGCCTTTCTTGAATAAAGGAACTACATTAGCTATCCTCCAGTAATCTGGCACTTCACCGGTGTCTGATGAAATATTAAATATTCAAGGGCAGTGGTTTACCTTCTTGAACTACTATGGTTCTCCTGGCAAAGGTATCCCCATAGTGCTATGGTAGGATTTTGATCTAGTGGTAGTGAAGGAATGGCGATATGTTTCAAGTTGGAAATGGTATGTGAAGATCCGATAAAGCTCCCATTACCTCATGCTCCCACTCTCATGGCTTTGGAAGGTTCTGCTCAAGTGAGTTTGGCGAGCCACTGCACTGCATCTTGTGGATGGTGCACACTGCAACGCTGATCGAGATGATGGTAAATGACTCACGCCACATGCAGAAATCAAAATTCCTGCAGAAACTCTTCCCAGATTTTCAGTTTCCAGAATTTTAAAAAAACTGGAACTTGCACTGACTGCAGCAGCTGCTCGGTCCATCACTATTGAGGGTACCTATTGAGGGTATAGTCCATCACTGCAAGGACTTACCCTCAATAGTCAAGAGGTACATCGGAGTAACACCTGCCAGCAACAGCTGTAGCACTGGTAGTGACAGGCTACGTACTGGCAACAAAAAGTGCTGGAGATCACAGTATCCAAAAGCAAGCTGATGTTTTGAGTCTCGCTGACTCTATGAGCTGGCAGGACCTGCAGAGGGCAGTATGAGACAAACGAGTGGATCATCTCATATCACACATTAAAGAGCAAGAAAACTCACAGAAATTGGTACTGATCAGCTGCCCATTTTTACCAGTGCCTTTTATGGGATCTCCAAATCTCCATCTGTTCGTACATAAAAGAGAGGCACATTTACCAAGCTTTTGTCTTATTTTCTCCTGGATATAGGTAACACTAGTCAAGAGCGTGGTGCTGGAAAAGTACAGCAGGTCAGGCAGCATCTGAGGAGCAGCAGGATCGATGTTTCGGGCACTGGCTAGGCCAGCGTTTGTTGTCCTTGCCATTTGTCTTCAAGCTGACTGGCTTGCTGCGTCATTTCAGACTCAACCATATTGCTATGGGTTTGGGGTCACATTTGGCCAGTACAGGTACAGATGGTAGATTTCCTTCCCTAAAGGACATTAGTGATGTACTTATTGAATTTAAATTGCACAAACTCCCCATATCCCTAACACATTAGCTTGGGGCCTCTGGATTACTGGTTCCGTGACACTAGCACCAGGTTAGCATCTTCCCACATCCATCCTTTGTCTCAGCATTAGTGTGAACATTTCTGCTTTCTTGACATTTATTTCACTCTGTAGAGAGGATGCTTTGAGTCTGCCAGATTCTATTGACTATTAATTTTGAGAATTCTCAATTTGTGCATGCTCTGCTTAAATCTGCTGGAGTTGAGAAGAGTAAGAGGTGATTTGGTTGAATTCATTCCAAAGGATCATGACCAGGTGAATGCAGAGACTGTTTCCTCTTATGGGAGAATCTAGAATCTAGTCAGTGTTCAAAACTCAGGGCTTTGCATTTAAAACACATTAGGCAAAATAATTTCACTCGGATGGTCATGAGTCTTTGGAACATTCTCCCTGAAAAGAAGGTTGAAGCAGAGTCTTTGAATATTTTTAAGGCAAAGATAGACAGATTCTTGTTAAGCAAAGGTTGAGAGAGGGGTAGGTGAGAATGCAGATTTGAGGTTACAATCAAATTATCCATAATCTTATAAAATGGTGGAACAAGTTCAAAGTGGGGTGAATGCCCTACTCTTTATCCCAGTTCACATTTTTATTCAAAATGTAAACAATAAGCCACTGATGAGTGGAATCCATTTTGCAATGCACAGTTCAGGACTCTGCCATATCTGTCAGTTTACACAATAAAACATTAAGTAGGGGAGTAGAATACATGTAAAGCTTGTTATTAGACCAATCCATGATAAGAAGAAGATCACGTGCACTGCAGAACCACTTGCAGGAATGAAATGCTGGAGAATATTTGTGAACAAAATCAAAGCAGGAACACAGCAAGACTGGTGGCCAGTTGCTTTGAGTTTTTGAAATGAAGCCAGTTGGAGTAGAAATACGGTTCAATGTTATTAAGGAACAAACAGGCCTTCAGACAAGAATGCTGAAATCAGCTTCAGTTGAAACTTTATTGCTGGAACAGCACAGCAGGTCAGGCAGCATCCAGGGAACAGGAGATTCGACGTTTCGGGCACAGGCCCTTCTTCAGGAATGAGCAGAGAGTGTTCAGCAGGAGAAGATAAAAGGTAGGGAGGAGGGACTTGGAGGAGGGGCGTTGGAAATGTGATAGGTGGAAAGAGGTCAAGGTGAGGGTGATAGGTCGGAGTAGGATGGAGGCGGAGAGGTCAAGAAGAAGACTGCAGGTCAGGAAGGCGGTGCCGGGCTGGAGGGATTCGGCTGAGACAAGGTGGGGGGAGGGGGGATGAAGAAACTGGTGAAGTCCAAGTTCATCCCCTGTGGTTGGAGGGTTCCCAGTCGGAAGATAAGACGCTCCTCCTCCGACCGTCGGGTTGTTGTGGTTTGGCGGTGGATGAGTCCAATGACCTGCATATCCTCGGTGGAGTGGGAGGGGGAGTTGAAATGCTGTGCTACAGGGTGGTTGGGTTGGTTCGTCCGGGTGGCCCAGAGGTGCTCTCTGAATCGCTCCGCAAGTAGGCGGCCTGTCTCCACAATATAGAGGAGGCCACACCGGCTGCAGCGGATGCAGTAGATGATGTGGGTGGAGGTGCACGTGAATCTGTGGCGGATATGGAAGTTTCCTTTGGGGCCTTGGAGAGAAGTGAGGGGAGAGGCGTGGGCGCAAGTGTTGCACCTCCTGTGGTTGCAAGGGAAGATGCCGGGAGTGGAGGTTGGGTCGGTGGGGGGTGTGGATCTGACAAGTGAGTCGCGGAGGGAGTGGTCTCTACGGAAAGCTGATAGGGGAGGGGAGGGAAATATATCCTTGGTGCTGGGGTCTGTTTGGAGGTGGCGGAAGTGACGGCGGATGATGCGCTGTACATGGAGATTGGTGGGGTGGTAGGTGAGGACCAGTGGGGTTCTGTCCTGGTGGCGGTTGGAGGGGCGGGGCTCAAGGGCGGAGGAGCGGGAAGTGGAGGAGATGCGGTGGAGGGCACCGTCGACCACGCTCCTCCGCCCCTCCGCCCTTGAGCCCCGCCCCTCCAACCGCCACCAGGACAGAACCCCACTGGTCCTCACCTACCACCCCACCAATCTCCATGTACAGCGCATCATCCGCCGTCACTTCCGCCACCTCCAAACAGACCCCAGCACCAAGGATATATTTCCCTCCCCTCCCCTATCAGCTTTCCGTAGAGACCACTCCCTCCGCGACTCCCTTGTCAGATCCACACCCCCCACCGACCCAACCTCCACTCCCGGCACCTTCCCTTGCAACCGCAGGAGGTGCAACACTTGCGCCCACACCTCCCCCCTCACTTCTCTCCAAGGCCCCAAAGGAAACTTCCATATCCGCCACAGATTCACCTGCACCTCCACCCACATCATCTACTGCATCCGCTGCAGCCGGTGTGGCCTCCTCTATATTGGGGAGACAGGCCGCCTACTTGCGGAGCGATTCAGAGAGCACCTCTGGGCCACCCGGACGAACCAACCCAACCACCCTGTAGCACAGCATTTCAACTCCCCCTCCCACTCCACCGAGGATATGCAGGTCATTGGACTCATCCACCGCCAAACCACAACAACCCGACGGTCGGAGGAGGAGCGTCTTATCTTCTGACTGGGAACCCTCCAACCACAGGGGATGAACTTGGACTTCACCAGTTTCTTCATCCCCCCTCCCCCACCTTGTCTCAGCCGAATCCCTCCAGCCCGGCACCGCCTTCCTGACCTGCAGTCTTCTTCTTGACCTCTCCGCCTCCATCCTACTCCGACCTATCACCCTCACCTTGACCTCTTTCCACCTATCACATTTCCAACGCCCCTCCTCCAAGTCCCTCCTCCCTACCTTTTATCTTCTCCTGCTGAACACTCTCTGCTCATTCCTGAAGAAGGGCCTGTGCCCGAAACGTCGAATCTCCTGTTCCCTGGATGCTGCCTGACCTGCTGTGCTCTTCCAGCAATAAAGTTTCAACTTTGATCTCCAGCATCTGCAGACCTCACTTTCTCCTCGATGAAATCAGCTTCAGAAGAGTACTGCAAAACGGGAAGAGTCATAGTAAGCACATACAATCACAATAAGGCACTAAAGCAGGAAGCAAACTCAATATCACTAGTACAATCAAGCAGAGCACTGCAGGCTTACATATAGAAACAAAACTTACCGAATGCCAGCTTATGTTCAGCATTTAGAGTATCTGAAAAAATAAAAGAAAGTTATATTAATATTAATACCTGTAACACCAGGCCTGCAACAATTTGTATCTGTACTATTTCATATTTGTTTATTTTACAGCACTTTATAATTTGGTCATCACATTACTGCTTGTGGAATTTTGCTGTACCCAGTTTCCTGCCATATTTCCTCACTTTCAAAACAAAGACTGCATTTCAGAGTGGCTACGAACAAAGGATCATGGTCTCAGGATTCACGGTAGGCCATTCATGACTAAGGTCAGGAGACATTTCTGCATTCAGAGGGTGGTGAACCTTTGGAATAATCAAAAGGCTATGGAGCCTCTATTTAAGAATATTCTAGCCATAAAGGCATCAAAAGATATGAGAGAGTATGGGACTACAATGTTGAGATAAAGGAGCAGTTACAATCATATTGAATGGCAGAGCAGCTTAATGGGCTGAATAGCCTGCTCCTACGTCTATTGTTTCTATGAGGAAAAGTACGATATAGATGAAAGTCATCTCATTCTTAAAGGTCTTACTGTCTGAGATCTAAGCTCCATTTGGACAGCACTTTGAGTGAGGTATTGGAACAGAAACAAGCCACAGTGCCCTGTGCTAAATGGCGCTCCATGCCATTGCAAAGTTCAGTGCACTAGCCATACACTGAGTTCCTGGATCACTGCACAGTTTATTATAATGAGCTGTCAAACACTTTGGCCAAGAACTTTCAGTTTCCAAATGGTGAGAGATTGAACATAATTACCAAGGTACACTACCAGAGCCCCTGGAAGTTCCAATGCAAGGATTCTGGGAGAATTGCCCAGGAAGTCTGAACTCGCAATGGTATTATTAAATAAACTAATGGGGCTAAAGGTAGATAAGTTTCCTAGTCCTTATGGCTTTTATCTGAAGATCCTGAAAGAAATAACTACAGATACACTGGATGCATTGGCTGTAACTTTCCAAAAATCTTGTGACTCTGGGGAAGTACTGGAGGATTAGAAACCTGCCAAAGTGACGTCCCTATTTACAAAGAAAGGAGAGGCTGATTAGCTAATTAAATATTGTTGGAAAAATTTCATAATCAATTACTAAGGAAGTAACAGCTACACATTTGGAAATCATAATCTAATCAAGCAGAGTCTTCTCTCGACCCTGAGCACATGTCAAGAAACTTTTAGATTAGATTCCCTCCAGTTTGGAAACAGGCCCTTCAGCCCAACCAGTCCACACCGACCCTCCGAAGAGTAACCCACCCAGACTCATTTCCCTCTGACTAATGCAACTAACACCATGGGCAATTTAGCATGGCCAATTCACCTGACCTGCACATCTTTGGATTGTGGGAGGAAACTGGAGCACCCAGCGGAAACCCACGCAGACACTGGAAGAATGTGCAAACTCCACACAGATGGTAACCTGAGGCCAGAATCGAACCTGGGTCCCTGGCGCTGTGAGGCTGCTGTGCGAGCCACCGCGCCGCTTAGATGGAGTCTGACAGCTTTGTATACCCAGGTTGCATGATATGACTGATGATATTAAAATTATATACACACTAATGGGGAGACATAACACCAAACAACTGAAACCCCAAGTGATCACACTAACCCCTGACTCCCACCACCAATCCCCTGTCCAAATCCTACCACTCAGACCCCCGTTTCCAATCTGGAAACACTAAGAGAATTTTTTGCCCAAGTTAGGTTTTGCTTTTTTTATTTGTTCATGGGATGAGGGCATCACTGACTAGTCAGCATTTATTGCCCATCTCTAATTGCCCAGAGGGCAGTTAAGAGTCACCCACATTGCATGGGTCTGGAGTCACATCTTCAGCCAGACCAGTTAAGGATGGCAGCTTGCTTCCCTAAAGGACATTAATGAACCAGATGGGTGTTTCCAACAATCCACAGAGGATTCATGGTCATCATTAGACTCTTAATTCCAGATTTCTGTTGAATTCAAATTCCACCATGGCAGGATTCAAACCTGGGCCCCCAGAACATGGCCTGGGTCTCTGGATTAACAGTCTAACAATAATACCACTCAGCCATTTCCTATCTAGACTTACAGCCTGGGCACTGTTGCATAAGATCACCAAGCGCTCTTTAAAGTGTTCTTTTACAGGTTCCATTGCTAACCACAGAATGGCTTTGTTACCTGGAATATTTTAGTGATCTGCTCTACTCAGTAGTAATCTGACATTTCTGTACTACAATTGGTTTATTTGTTCCTGAGTTGTGACTAACATTGACTAATTCTCGCCACAGTCTCGAGTAGAGCCAATGATAGCTTGGACAAAGCAACCTCTTCCTCCTGGAAGCATGAGTGAACCAGCCATGGTCCTTATGGCAATCCCATAGCCTCCATTCTCACTCTTCTACTCTATAACCCAATAATTACCACATTCACTGAATTCAATTTCATAACTGGCATTTAAATAACACTTGCATGAGCCACAACTATCCGCCCCACCCTTCCACTGCTATTATCAGCCTTTCCCATAGCCAATGATGCATGCATTCATCATAGCAATGAGCTCTCCTCAGCAAGACACTCTCTCTATGTTTCAAACCACCTTTCTCTTAAAGGGCAATATTGTGGTGAAACATTTGTAGTTGTGAGTGTAGCCATTGGTCAATGTGAAGCACGCTCACCTCAGAGTTTTGATTACAAGTCCAATTGCAGAGTAATGCACGCAACACACTCAGCACAAAGTGAGTGTTGCACTATGGGAGATGATGAGATGTTAAACCAAGGCCCCCTGCACCAAAGATATGAAATCTCCAAAGGTTTGAAGAAAAGGATGTTCTCCTGGATGATATTTGCATGTAGCAATATCACAAACTCAAGATTAGCTGCACATTGTCAGTTTGTGGGAAAAAAAAATTGGTCACTGCAGTATCATCATTTCAAACATAACCTCAACACTCAAAGAAAATAAACCTGATCTTTGGATTTCTGATTTGGAGATGCTAGTGTTGGACTGGGGTGTACAAAGTTAAAAATCACCCAACACCAGGTTATCGTTCAACTGGTTTATTTGGAAGCACTAGCTTTCGGAGCGCTGCTCCTTCATCAGGTGGTTGTGTTAGACAGATGTTTGATTATCAGCCAAGTCATGGATTATGGGAAAAGGAAGGACGAGGCATTACAACGACAAACAGATCAGCCATGATCTTGTATTGAATGTTGGAACAGGATGGAGCAACTGACTGGTCCACTCCTGCTCCTATTTCTTATGTGCCTATGATCTAAAATGCATCATACTGGTGTCCTGTAATTACCTTGAATTGGATTGTAATGAGCCTGATCATTTTGCTGATCACCCATAAATGGCCCAAGACAGGATGCAGCCATGGAACCAGCTCCTCCCGTTAGTTTGGGTAAATTTTGGCCCAGTCCATGCTTCTGCCTTGGGTTATTTTTATGCTTTGCATCAGGGCATTGGACCTGTGAGCATTGACAATCTATTTTGAAAATGAACCATTTCAGTCCTGTCTATGCATGTATGTAATTTGAATCAGTTATCAACACTGTTCCCCACGCACACCATCTTCCTCTCCTATATAATACATGACTCACTGTCGAACTATTTTCTGTACCAACCTGTTGTGAGATGTTGTTCTCTGAGACAGATGAGACTTTGAGGCAGCTGAGACTTGAACCCAGGTCTCCTGGACCAGTGGTAGGGACACAATCAATGCATCACAAGAGGCTAACTTTACAAAGCCAATGAATAAATTCTCTGATACCAGAGTAATAATCACACTGATCTGATTTAGTTAATGACATGCTGATTAATGCCTGGGAGCACCCAGCCCTAAATCTCAGCCTCACCTAACACCAATGAAGCACTGTGTAGTCACTGTTATAATATAAGAAAGACAGCTGCCAATTTGTACACAGCAAGCTCACAAAAATGTGATCAGAACCAGATAATATGTTTACACAGTAAATTTTTTATTATCCGGCACCTATGGGACCACGAGTATGCCAATTGATCAAATATTCCCGATAATCAAGAGGTCCATGCAATCCATTTAAAAACACACACCAAGTAATGGAAACAAAATTTAAAGGACATATGCAACACTGTTATACTTTATTCATGGCATAAATCATTTAAATAATAATGCAACTTTGCCTGAAATAAAACTTACTGGCAGAGAGCCTTCTCACTCACACCCTCAACTGACTACTCAGACATCATGGATATTGCCATATTTGAGGAGAAATTAACTCGAAATTAAACCGACTGTTGATATTTTGTGTGGCTATTCGATTGAAAACGTATATCTATGTTGAGGTAAATAAATTTTTAAAATCTATAATAATTGGACAGAATTGTACAATAAACTTCACAATATTTGAGCTATATAATTTTTTGAAGTTTATCAAGAGCGCTGGTCAAAACAAAGCTTGTTGTAGTGACTTTGGGCCTCTAGGAATGAAAGTTGACCAGAATATTGAGAGAATCCTCTCTAAATTGCGCTGGGACATTTTCCATCCTCCTACACAGTCAGGTTTAACATCTTTTCTGAAAGACAGTATCTTCGATATCTGGCACACTCTCAGTGCAGGACTACAGTGTTAGCTGGCATTGTGTTCTCAGGTCCCTACAGTGAGATTTAAACTACAAATCTCTGACTGTGAGGTCAGACATTATCTCTCAAACCATCAGCAAAACCCAAAGCATGAAGTGCTAAAGTCTCCTGTCAGCACTCCCCAAAAGAATGCACTTCACAACTGCACAACCACAATCCACTGAGAATTCTTAATCCCTCCTGCTGCTGCTGTGAACTGGCCAGGAATTTCCTCAGTTAGAGCTGTTTCCATTCCTGTAGTGAAATGAGTCTTCAAGAACCTTAAAGATTTCCTCTCAGAAAATTTAGAATGGTAGAGGTGGAAGTTGGGGGCTGGGGGCATCACAGACATAATAAACTGGAGGCACCCATCCTCAATTCCCTCCTTTGCAATAGACATTTCAATAATTCCACCATTTTCCCCGAAGTCCCTTTGTTGTTGATGCGGTGCGGGCAACATTGGGAGTTATTTACGTTATGCACCTCAGAGTGATAATGACCAGAGGAAAGATATGATACAGTTCAGATTACATTACTGTACAAAGTCAAAATAAACCTGAGTTACTTGCCCTTTAATCTGTATTTGTTTGTATCTGTGACTCCAGCTTTCACAATTTAATTGGTGGTAATTTTTCAGAGTGATATCACCAATTAATCATCATACAGCACACAAACAGACCTTTTGGTCCAACAAGTCCATACCGACCATAATCCCAAACAAAACTAGTTCCACCTGCATGTGCTTGGCCCATATCCCTCCAATCTTTCTTATTGATGCACTTATCTACCGTATATACTCCAGTAATAGTCAATCTCATGTAAAAGTTGACCCCCTATTTTTGGCCAAAAAGTCTGGAATTTTCCATGTATCTCGTGTAAAAATTGACCCTAATTGACCACAGAGAACATATCAACATTTGCGAGTCAAGTTACTATCCTGTACATATACATTACGATGAGGAAATTAATCTTTTCTTTGTGCTATTATGTGCTTTAATATACAATTCACACCAAATTTGTCAGGGAAGTTTAAGACGCATCAGGTCAGAGTCATACGACAACCTCACTTTCTGTGCAGCTCAGCGGAGCTCAGGGCCCCTGTATAGCATTCTTGGAACACAGTCATATACCTTGTTGAGGATTTGAAATTTCTTGTGTAAAAAACAAAACTTATATACAGCAATGTTCAAACTGAAAGTTATTGAAGTTGCAGAGGAGACAAATAACTGTGTAACAGCATGAGAATTTTGTATTTCGGAGAAACTTGTGAGAGACTGGAGAAAGATATCGAACCTACTTCAGATTATGCCAAAACAAAAGTGTGCCAACTGAGGTGAACCTAGCAAGTGGACACAATTGGAGAAAAAAGGTGCTGAATGGATACTTGAAAATCGTCAAAATGGAAAATGTTTTAGCCGTGAAGCTATCCGAATCTATGCAGGAAGCGAATCAAAGAAGGATGGAATTTTGGATTTTGAAGCAAGTGCTGGATGGTGCACATGGTTCATGACAAGGCATGACTTCATATTTCCACAGTGATTTCCTCACCCTAGGGAAACCACATGTGCCATTCACCTTATAAAATCCTCATGATTTTATAAACCTCTATAAGGTCACCTCTCAACCTCTCAAATTCCAGTGAAAAGAATCCCAGCCTATCCAGCCTCTCCTTATAACTCCTGGCAACATCCTGGTAAATCTCTTCTGAACCCACTCCAGCTTAATAATATCCTTTTTATAGCAAGGAAACCAGAACTGGACACAGTACTCCAGAAGAGACCTCACCAATGCCTTGCACAACCTCAACCTCCCAATGCATTTCTAACCACCCTATCTACATGTGATGCAAACTACAAAGAATAATGTACCTGAAACCCACAGTCTCTCTGTTCTACAACACTTCCCAAGGCCCTATTTTTAAGTTTATAAAAGTCTTGTCTTTGTTTGCTTTACCAAAATGCAATACCTCGCATTTATCCAAATTAAACTCCATTTGCCACTCTTCAGCTTATTGACCCAATTGATCAAGATCTCTTTGTAATCTGAGATAACCTTTTGCTGTCCACTATACCTCCAATCATGGTTTCATCCACAAATTTACTAACCAAAATTCTATATTCTCATCTCATAGAGTCATATAAATGTACAGCATAGAAACAAACCCTTTAGTGCAAATCATTCCTGCCAACCAGCATCCCAGATAAACCGAGTCCCATTTGCCAACATTTGGCCCGTAAGCCTCTAAACCTTCCTATTCATATACCTATCCAGATTACTTTTAAATATAGTAATTGTACTAGCCTCCACCATTTCTTCTGGAAGCTTATTCCATATCCGCACCACCCTCTGTGTGAGAAAGTTGCCGTTTAAATCCCTTTTCAATCTTTCCCCTCTCACCCTAAAAATATGGCCTCTAGTTTGAACTACCCCACTCGGGGAAAAGACCTTGTCCAATTACCCTATCCTTGCCCCTCATGACTTTATAAACTTCTATAAGGTCACCCCTCCACCTCTGATGCTCCAGGGAAAACAGCCCCAGCCTATTCAGCCTCTCTCTATAGCTCAAACCCTCCAACCCTGGCAAAATCCTTGCAAATCTTTTCTGAACCCCTTCAAGTTTCACAAAAGGGAATCCTGTTCAAAAAAGGGAATCCTGTTCAAAAAGGGAATAGGGATAACCCCGGGAATTACAGGCCAGTTAGTCTTACTTCGGTGGTAGGCAAAGTAATGGAAAGGGTACTGAGGAATAGGATTTATGAGTATCTGGAAAGACACTGCTTGATTAGGGACAGCCAGCACGGATTTGTGAAGGGTAGGTCTTGCCTTACAAGTCTTATTGAATTCTTTGAGGAGGTGACCAAGCATGTGGATGAGTGTAGAGCAGTGGATGTAGTATACATGGATTTTAGTAAGGCATTTGATAAGGTTCCCCATGGTAGGCTTATGCAGAAAGTCAGGAGGCATGGGATAGAGGGAAATTTGGCCAATTGGATAGAAAACTGGCGAATCGGTCGAAGTCAGAGAGTGGTGGCAGATGGTAAATATTCAGCCTGGAGCCCAGTTACAAGTGGAGTTCCGCAGGGATCAGTTCTGGGTCCTCTGCTGTTTGTAATTTTTATTAATGACTTGGAAGAGGGAGTCGAAGGGTGGGTCAGTAAATTTGCAGATGATACAAAGATTGGTGGACTTGTGGATAGTGAGGAGGGCTGTTGTCGGCTGCAAAGGGACTTAGATATGATGCAGAGCTGGGCTGAGGAGTGGCAGATGGAGTTCAACCCTGCCAAGTGTGAGGTTGTCCATTTTGGAAAGACAAATAAGAATGCGGAATACAGGGTTAATGGTAGGGTTCTTAGTGAGGTGGAGGAACAGAGGGATTTTGGGGTCTATGTTCATAGATCTTTGAAAGTTGCCACTCAGGTGGATAGAGCTTGTAAGAAGGCCTATGGTATATTAGCGTTCATTAGCAGAGGGATTGAATTCAAGAGTCGTGAAGTGATGTTGCAACTGTACAGGACTTTGGTTAGGCCACATTTGGAGTACTGTGTGCAGTTCTGGTCTCATCACTTTAGGAAAGATGTGGAAGCTTTGGAGAGGGTGCAGAAAAGATTTACCAGGATGTTGCCTGGAATGGAGAATAGGTCGTACGAGGATAGATTGAGAGTGCTAGGCCTTTTCTCGTTGGAACGGCGAAGGATGAGGGGTGACTTGATAGAGGTTTATAAGATGATCAGAGGAATAGATAGAGTAGACAGTCAGAAACTTTTTCCCCGGGTACAACAGAGTGTTACAAGGGGACATAAATTTAAGGTGAAGGGTGGAAGGTATAGGGGAGATGTCAGGGGTGGGTTCTTTACCCAGAGAGTGGTGGGGGCATGGAATGCGCTGCCTGTGGGAGTGGTAGAGTCGGAATCATTGGCGACCTTTAAGCGGCAATTGGATAGGTACCTTTAAGCCGCAATTGGATAGGTACATGGATGGGTGCTTAAGCTAGGGCAAATGTTCGGCACAACATTGTGGGCCGAAGGGCCTGTTCTGTGCCGGAGGGACTCAGATTTCTCCAGTTTCCTCATTTCCCCTCCCCCCACCTTGTCCCAGTCAAATCCCTCGAACTCAGCACCGCCTTCCTAACCTTCAATCTTCTTCCTGACCTCTCCGCCCCCATCCCACTCCGGCCTATCACCCTCACCTTGACCTCCTTCCACCTATCGCATTTCCAACATCCCTCCCCCAAGTCCCTCCTTCCTACCTTTTATCTTAGCCTGCTGGACACACTTTCCTCATTCCTGAAGAAGGGCTTATGCCCGAAACATCGATTCTCCTGTTCCTTGGATGCTGCCTGACCTGCTGCGCTTTTCCAACAACACATTTTCAGCTTTCAACTCCTTTACTCAATGCCCTGACCAATAGGTTTATAAGATATAGAAGAAGAATTATGCTATTTGGCCCATCAAGTCTGCTCCACCATTCGATCATGGCTCATATACCCCTCACCCCTATTTCTCTGCCTTCTCCCCACAACCCTTCAACCCATTACCAATTAAACATCTGTCTAACTCCTCTTTAAACTTACTCACTGTCCCAGCATCCACTGCACTTTGGTGAATTCCACAGGTTCACAATCCTTTTGGAGAAGTAGTTTCTCCTCCTGTCTGTTTTAAATTTGCTCCCCCTTATTGTAAGACTGTGACTTTTCATCCTAGTATGCCCCACAAGTGGAAGCATCTGTCCATGTTATCCACACATTTTATCGCCTTGAATACCTCAATTTGATCTCCCCTCATTCTTCTAAATTCCAGACAGTATAGGCCTAAACTGTTTAATCTCTCTTCATATGACAAACCCCTCATCTCTGGGATCAATCTAGTGAATCTCCTCTGAACTGTCTCCAAATCCACAACATCTTTCTTCAAATAAGCGGACCAAAACTGTTCACAATACTCCAGGTGTGGTCTCACCAATACCTTGTATACCAAACACCTTCTTCACTATCCTATCCACCTGCAACTCCACTTTCAAGGAACGATGAACCTGCACTTCAAGGTCTCTTTGTTTAGGCAAACTCCCTAGAACGTTACGATTAAGTATATTAGTCCTGCCCTGATTTGCCTTTCCAAAAGGCAGCACCTCACATTTATCTAAATTAATTTCATCTGCCACTCTTCAGCCCACTGGCCCATCTGATCAAGGTCCTCTGAGGTAACCTCCTTCGCTGTCCATTACACTTCCAATTTTGGCATCATCTGCAAACTTACCAACGATACCTCCTATGTTCACATCCAAATCATTTATATAAATGAAGAAAAGTAGTGGACTCAACACTAATCCTTGTGGCACACCACTAGTCACAGGCCTCCAGTCTGAAAAACAACCCTCCTCCACCGCCATCCTCTGTCTTCTACCTTTGAGCCTGTTCATTATCCAACTGACTAGTTGTCCCTGTATTCCATGAGATCTAACCTTGCAAACCAGTCTCCCATGGGGAACCTTGTCAAACGCCTTACTGAAATCCATATGGATCACGTCCACTACTCTGCCCTTAATACACTTCATTACTTCTTCAAAAAACTCAACCTAGTGAGACATGATTTTCCACACACACAGCTAAGTTGACTATTCCCAAGCAGTCTTTGCTTTTCCAAATTTAAATCATTTATATCAATGCCAAACAAACAGAACCACCAAACAATCCCATCAGGCTCTAGGTGACTCAAGCCAGGTGCAGAGTCTGATCCTGGAGTACAGCACTCACCTTCATAGAATGAGATGAACACTTCCCTCTCCCAAAGCTTCTGAACATGTCTGTAATTGTTCACCATTTCTGTTTGATTGGCTTCATCCATTCGTGAGAAGTATAAGTCTTTTTGTAACTCTGACAGCTGGTAACAGATTAAAACAGTTCCTGTTACTGAAGCACTGAACCAAAAAGAATCCTTTTGGCACATTTCTATCCATGTAAATACTCCTGAGATGAAAAGAACTAAGGGTGATGTCCAATTTTTGGGCCTGAGATCCTATCTCAATCTCTGCCAATGTATATGATTCCTAAGTCAAATAACACTTGAATTCATTTCCTAACAGCTTGGTTCATTTTCCTGGGACTCTGCTACTGGATGAGGGTGGAAGGTGATGGACAGGGAAAGATCTAGAGTCCAACAGAGTGATACTGCTGGTGACTTCCTTACTACTCCATGCAGTAACCTTAAAATTCAGGATCTAAAGGAACCAGATGCCAAGCACAGTGGTGAATTAGTAACCTGACATCACTGGTTGAGAAAATACTAGAACCTAATATGAAATACATGATGGCTCGATATATAGAATATAATTTTCTGACCAGATAGTCATCATGGATTTATAAAAGGAAAAATCATGTTTCACAAATCTGATCAGAGCTTTTTTTGAGGATGTTACTAGCAAAATTAATAATCGATTTCCAATGGATATTGTGCATGTAGATTTTCAGAAGACTTCTGATAAAGTTCCGTACATGATGCGAGTTAGCAAAACTAAAGTGCTCGGAATTGTGGTTAATATACTCGCATACAATGAGGGTTAGTTAACAGGCAGAAAGCAGAGAGTTGAAATAAACAGGCCATTCAAAGGTTGTCAGGCTGTGATCAGTGGGGTGTCAGAAAGATCACAGTTAGGTCCAGTTGTTTACAATCTATAGAATTGATTTAGTTATGGGAGAGAAGTAAATATTTCTAAGTTTGGAAATGAGAGTTGGTGAAGAAGATGCAAAGAGGCTTCAAGGGGATTTAGACAGACTAAGTGAGTGCATATGAGCATGCAGAGGGAATATAAATCACCAGATTGAGTCCTGGAATGGTGGGACATCCTTTGAGGAGACAGCGAGGAAACCAGGCTGTATTTGAATTGGCCAATCTTGGAAAAACCCATCTGAGACCCTTCGAGACCAAAACGTTCCATTTTCAAACCAAGAATTGGGTTTCAAGATGAGATTCGCATTGGTGAGTGGCAAGAGGCCTATCATCATGGATTCTCATTCATTGTCATCGTCATCGTTAGTCAAAAGCATTGTGCTGGAAAAGCACATCAGGTCAGGCAGCACCTGAGGAGCAGAAGAGTTGATGTTTCGGGCATAAGCTTTTCATCAGGAATCCTGACATGAAAGTCAGAATGGTTACTTGGTGATTCCAGCTCCTCTGGACCTCCATCTTGGACACCCAGAATTTGGAATCTCAGACACACTTCAGGGCACCAGGCACATGGACAGTACAGCCACAGACATTGACTTCGAAAACAGCAGTCGTCAATTAAGGAGGTTGAACATGTTGCTGTATATGACATTAATCTCACCGCTGCACTGTGTGCCAGCACCCAAAGACACTGCATGTGCTTCAAATAAATGGCCATGGCTCAATGTCTAAAGTCACAAAGGCTTCAGTTAAGTGTAGGGAGATGCAGCACAGTAAGTTAAAGGTAGCATCTGAAATCAGTGCAAGGACTTTGGGCAGTTGGTCACTCAGGGTTATCAAGGTCCCAGCGTCTGTACCTTTACAGACTGGAAAGGGATCCAGATTAGTCCTGTGTACCCTGCACAACCAATCTGAGGGGTTGCAGCAACAGTGAGAGAGTTTGTACACTCATCAGTTTGAGATGTGGTCACTCATCATGCCAGGGATTCCAGCAGTGGCCAGTACTTCCACCAACAGCGAGTGAGAGAATCAGGGTGCTTTCACAGCAGAATGTGACAGGGCCTTGGGACCCAATTAATGAGACAAGTTTGGAATAATCAGATGAGAAAACTTAGCCAGTCTCACAGAGAGAAACCTTCCATGAAACTCAATAAAAATGAGAGTTAGCTGATTTCTGATTAGATTCAGCCTGTGCTCAGGTTTCCTCAATTGATGCTCTCCTACTAACCAAAGATTACATTTCAACTGGTTAGAAAAAATCAGTAAATATTGTGACAGAACCGTGATGTGCAAAGATGTACATAAGATTCACTCTATTAGAATTTTTACAGAAATGCTATTAGGAAAGGATAACACATCAATTTTAAAATTGCTTACGGAGCCAGCTATCTGAGAAAAAAATGGAAAATCCTTATTCAAGATCCTTCTGCAGGGATGAATGGGACCGGGAGTGAATGGAACCAGGGGTGAATGGGATCGGGAGTGAATGGGACCGAGAGTGAATGGGGCCAGTCTTTGCTCACACCTTGAGCTGTAAACAATCACTAACTGCTGAGACTGCGACGGAGAGGCTTTAAACTATCTTAGTACAGTGTTGTCATGATGAGAAAGAATAACATTGTCACTCCCATGCTTGAAAACTACATTTTAAAACTCAAAAATTCTTTGAAGAATTTTGGTCAAAACACTCCAATTACCTATCAACAATGTTAGTGCAGATGTTTCACAGGTTTGTGGAAATTGACAACCGTCAACCTGCGAGGAAATTATTAGATGGTTAATATTTGTGCTTAGTGTACCAATTAAAGAAAGAAACTTACATGTGAAGGTCAAGCCCAGGAAATCAGATAGACGTCATCAGAGTTTTTTGCAATAAAGTGATGGATTAGTCACACAAATAAAAATGAACTGAGTATAATATAGTTAAGATTACAGAGACATGGCTTCAGAGTGACCAGGGATGGAGACAGAATATCCAGGGGCATTCATTTTTAAGGAAGAACAGACAAAGGAGAAGGAGGTGGGGCAACATTGCTGGTTAAAGAAGACAATAATGTTTTCAGGAGGAAGGATATTAGCTTTGGTGAAGTGGAATCTGTATGGGTAGAACTCAAAAATAATAATGAGCAGAAAACAATAATGGGAGTTTTATATCGACTCAAAACTGTAATTGTAATGTTGGGGAAGGCATTAAACCAAGTAAATTAGAGACATATGCAACAAAGCTGTCATTATGGGTGACTTTAATTTGTATATAGATTGGGCAACTCAAATCAGTAGCAATACAGGAGAGGAGGAGTTTGAGGTATGTGCACATGGTGGTTTTCTGGATTAATATGTTGATGAACTATTAGAGAACAACCATCACAGACTGGTTAATTGCACAATGAGGAATAGTAAGCTAGAAATGTGAGGCCTCATGGGGAAGTGTGACCATAGTTCGATAGAATTCTTCACTAAAAAGGAGGCTCTGAGACAGGGTGTTGAATCTAATTAAAGGAAACTACGATAGCATGAGATGACAACTGGCAACTGGCAATGATAAATTGGATAATACTTCTTAATGCAATGACAGTGATTTAAAGAGGGTGTGGATGAAGTGCAACATTTGTTCATTCCTGTCTGGCACAAAAACAAAACAGGAAAGATGGCACAGCCATGGCTAACAAGGAAAGTTAGGAAGAGTAAGGAAGGACATACGAATTGGCCAAGAAAAAAAAGCAGTAGCCCTGAGGATTGGCAGTAGTTTAGATTTCAGCAAAGGAGAACCAAGGGATTGATTAAGAGGGCTAAAAGTGAGTATGGGTGTAAGCTTCCAGGGAACATACAAACAAACTGTAAAAGCTTCTACGGCAATGTGAAGAGAAAAAGATTTGTAAAGATAAATGTAGGTCACTTAGTCAGAAACAGGAGAATTTATAATGGAGAGAAAACAGTTGGCAGAGCAATAAAGTATATATTTTGGTTCTGTTTTCTTACAGAAAGACACAAATAACATCTAAAAGATATTGGGAACACACGATCTAGAAAGAGGCAGGAACTAAAGGAATTCAGTATTAGTAGGGAAGTGATGTTAGGGAAATTGATAGGTTTGAAGGCAGATAAATTCCAGGACACAGTAATCTACATCCCAAAGTGCTTAAGGAAGTGCCCCTAGAAACAGTGGATGCATTGCTGGTCATTTTTCATACAGCCATGCAGCGTAGAAACAGATCCTTCAGCCCACCATGGCTATGACAACTAACAAAACCAAATTACACCAATCCCTTTTGTCTGAATTTGGTCCATAGCCTACTGTGATCTGGCATTTCAAGTGCTCATGTAAATGCTTCTTTAACGTTGTGAGAGTACCTGCCTCCACCACCATCTCAGGCAATACAATTCCATATTTCCACCACACTCTGGATGAAAAACATTTTGCTCAGATCTTCCCCAAACCACTTACTCCTCATTTTGAACTTAAGCCCTCTGGTCTTAGACATGTCTGCTATGGATAAAAGATTCTCACAATCTACCCGCTCGGTACCTCTCAATCAGATCCCTTCCCCCTCAGCCTCCTCTGCTCCAGGGAAAACAAACCCAGCCTAGCCAATCTCTCCTCAAAACTGAGACTTTCCATCCCAGGCAACATTCTGGTGAATATCCTCTGTACCCTCTCCAGTGGAACCATGTCATTCTGATAATATAACAATTAGAATTGCACACAGTATTTCATCTGTGGCCTAACCAATGTTTTATGAAGTTGGGACAGGACTTCCTTGCTCCTCTATTCCACATCCTAGCTAATGAAAGCAAGCATGTTAAAAGCTTTCTTCACAGCATCTCTCCCTGTGCTGACACCTTCAGGGAGCTATGGACTTGTACACCAAGGTCCCTTTGTTCCTCAGTTCTCCCTAGGCACCTACCATTAATTGTGTATATCTTTCTATTTTTAGACCTGCTAAAAAGCATCAACTTGAACTTATCAAGATTGAATTCCACCTGCCCTTGCTCTGCCCAATTTACCAGCTGATCAATATCAGACTGTAGCCTGCATTTTATACACTCTGGAACAGTTCTTACGGATTGGAGGGTAACTAATGTAATCCACTACTTCAAAAAGGAGATAGAGAGAAAACAGGACATTTAGAACAGTTAGCCTGACAGCGACCCTGGGAAAATGCTAGTGTCTATTGTAAAATGGTTAGCATTGATGCTTCACAGCATCAGGGACCGTCAGGGACCCAGGTTCGATTCCATCTTGGGTGGCTGTGTGGAGTTTGCACATTCTCCCCGTGTCTGCGTGGGTTTCCACCAGGGTGCTCCTGTTTCCTCCTACAGTCCAAAGATATGGATTGACCATCTAAATTTGGACAAGTTGAGTGAGTGGACAAACATGTGAATTACAATGTGGATAAGCATGAGATTATCCACTTTGGTAACCAAAGCAGGAAGGCAGATTATCTGAATGGCTGAGCATCTCTGGGACTGCTTGGAATCGGTGTCGTGGACTGTATTCAAATACTCAGCGGAAAACCTAGACATGAATGTCACACCATCACAATTTTATTAGCAAATGCATTGAGGACTGCATACCAAAGAAGTCAATCTGAGTTTCCCCAACTGGAAACCTTAGATGACCCAAGAAATCCACTCCCTGAAGACCGGGTGTGCAGCATTCATGTCGGACAACCCAGGCACTTACAGAAAATCCAGATACAACCGCCACAAAGCTATCAGAGATGCCAAGAGGCAGTACCGGACCAGGTTAGATTTTACTGCTCCTGAACTGCTGTGCTCTTCCAGCACCACTAATCCAGAATCTGGTTTCCAGCATCTGCAGAAATTGTTTTTACCAGGTTAGATTACTAGACCAACCAAACAGACTCCCACCACCTGTAACAATGTCTAAACAACATAACAAGATACAAAATGAAGCAGATCATGATAGAGAACAGTGTCACACCCCATTCCTGATGAGCTCAATGCTCTCTGTCCTCGGTTCGAGCAGAATGCCAGCAGCGCAGTGTCACCTGCCCCGACAGCCCTGGACACACCTGTTCCCTCCGTCACCACTGCTGAATTCGGATCGGTCTTCCTGGGAGTCAACCCAAGGAAAGCAATGGGCCCAGATGGAGACCCCAGCCGTGCGCTTAGATCCTGTGCAGACCAGCTGGTGCAGGTATTCAGCTGGGCCGGGGTCTCCGTCTGGGCCAGTTGCTTTCCTTGGGTTGACTCCCAGGAAGACCGATCTGAATTCAGCAGCAGTGACGGAGGGAACAGGTGTGTCCAGGGCTGTCGGGGCAGGTGACACTGCGCCACTGGCATTCTGCTCGAACCGAGGACAGAGAGTATTGAGTTCATCAGGAATGGGGTGTGACACTGTTCTCTATCTTTGACAAAGGGTCAGTTAGACTAGAAACGTCAGCTCTTTTCTCTCCTTACAGATGCTGCCAGACCTGCTGAGATTTTCCAGCATTTTCTCTTTTGATTTCAGATATTCACTCACATCTTCAAACTATCCCTCCTATAGGCCAAAGTCCCCACTTGCTTCAAGAAGATCACCGTCATTCCAGTATCTCTGAAAGCACATGCAACGTGCCTTAATGACTACTGCCCAGTCACTCTCACCTTCATAATCATAAAGTACTTTCAGAGGCTGGTCATGGCCCACATCAATTCTAGCCTCCCAGCCTGCCTCAATCCAGCAGGCAGTGAAGAAAGCTAATAGCATGCTGGCCTTCATAACAAGAGGAATTGAGTGTAGAAGCAAAGAGGTCCTTCTGCAGCTGTACAGGGCCCTGGTGAGACCATACCTAGAGTACTGTGTGCAGTTTTGGTCTCCAAATTTGAGGAAAGACATTCTGGCTATTGTGGAGTGCAGCGTAGGTTCACAAGGTCAATTCCCGGAATGGTGGGACTACCTTACGCTGAAAGATTGGAGCGACTGGGTTTGTATACGCTTGAGTTTAGAAGGCTGAGAGGGGATCTGATTGAGACGTATAAGATTATTAAAGGATTGGACACTCTGGAGGCAGGAAGCATGTTTCCACTGATGTCCAGAGGACACAGTTTAAAAATAAGGAGTAGCCAATTAGAACAGAGTTGAGGAGAAACTTCTTCACCCAGAGAGGGATGGGTGTGTGGAATGCTCTGCCCCAGAAGGCTGTGGAGGCCAAGTCTCTGGATACTTTCAAGAAAGAGTTGGATAGAGCTCTTAAGGATAATGGAATTAAGGGTTATGGGGATTAGGCAGGAACAGGATACAGATTGAGGATGATCAGCGATTGTGCTGGCTCGAAGGGCAGAATGGCCTACTCCTGCACTATTGCCTATTGTCTATTGTCAATCCCCTGCAATTTGCCTACTGATGTAACAGGTCCACAGCAGACACCATTTCCCTAGCACTGCCCCCTGCAACTGGATCCCCAACCTCCTGACCCACAGACCACAATCAGTGAGGATAGACAACTGCACCTCCTTCACAATAACACTCAACAGTGTAATCCCCAAGGATGTGTTCTCAGCCCCTACTGTACTCCTTCTTCATCTCCGACAGGGTCACCAAGTTCTGAATGAATGCCATCTACATGTTTGTTGATGACACTATCGTCGTAGGAGGGATATCAGACAATGATGAGTCAGAATACAGAAAGGAGATAGAGGGCTTGATGTCGTGGTGCAACAATAACAATCTCTCTCTCAATGTTGGCAAAACAAAAGACTTCAGAAAACAGGGAGGAGAACACAACCCCATCTTTATCAACAGAGCTGAAGTTGAGAGGATGGAGTTTATCAAGTTCCTAGCAGTGACGATAATGTGACTGGCCTGTACTGCCCTGTAGATGCACCAGCAAAGAAGGCCCAACAATGCCTCTTCTTCCTTGGGCAGCTGAGGAAATGCAGAATATCCAAAAGGACCCCCACCAACCTTTACAGATACACCACAGAAAGCATACTGGCCAGGGGCATTACAGCCTGCATTACAGGAGCAAACTGCCCTGCCCAGGACCATAAGAAACTACAAACGTTTGTTTGCACAGTCCAGGCCATCACGGAAGCCAACCTTCCATCCAATGACTCCATTTACTCTTCCCATTGCTATGGAAAAGTTGCCAACATCATCAAAGGCCCCTCTCACCCCAGTAATGCTCTCCAACCTTTTCCATCAGGCAGAAGGTACAAAAGCTTGAACACATGCGCCAACAGGTTGAAGAACAACTTCTTCCCTGCCTTTATTAGACTGATGAATGGACCCTCTAACTGCTTAGAATGGTCTTGATTCGTCCACCTCCTGTGCAGTGTATGTCTCACTCTGTCCAAATACCCTAGGATTTGTATGTCCTTGCTTACTGTGATCTACCTGTACTACTCACAAACAAAGCTTTTCACTGTACTTAGGTACACATGAAAATAAATCAAATTAATCATTAAATTAATTTGCGAGGAGAGCTGGGTGTCCTTGCACAACAGTTGGTGAAAGTAAGTATGCAAGTGCAGAAGGAATCAGAAGCTATGATGGCCTTCATAGAATCCCAAGAGGAATTCTTCAAAGAGGCCATTTAGCCCATTGAGCCTCACTGACCCTCTGAAGTGTAGTCTACATAGACCCCAATCCCAATGGACCCCACATGGGTTTTTTATCAAGCTAATTCACCTAGACAGCATGCATCTGGACACTATGGTCAGTTTAGCCTGGCCAATCCACATTACCTGCACATCTTTGGACAGTGGGAGGAAACAGGAGCATCCGGAGGAAATCCATGCAGACATGGGGAGAATGTATAAATTCAGACAGTTGTCGAAGGTTGGAATCGAACCTGGGTCCTTGACCACTCAGCCACCTAAGACGATTTGAGTACAAGAGTAGGGATGTCCTGCTGCAATTTTACAGGGGCCTTGGCGAGACCACACCAGGAGTATTGTGTTTTGATCTCCTTATCTGAGGAAGGACGCTCTGGCTGTGGAAGGAGTGCAGACCGATTCCTGGGATGGTACAGCTAACAGATGGCACTATAACGAGAGACTAGATTGGTTAGGACCATATTCAAAGGAGTTTATTGGAATGAGGGAAATCAGAGAAACCTGCAAACTTCAAACAGGAGTAGACAGGGCAACGCCAGGAACAATGTTCCCGATGCCCAGAAATGTAGAACCAGGGGTCACAGTCTAATGGTAAGGGATAAATAATTTTGGGATTGAGATAAGGAGACATGGAGGAGCGGTTCCACCATAGAACACACCAGATGGCCTCCTTCTTTAGAGACCGCAATTTCCCTTCCCACGTGGTTAAAGATGCCCTCCAACGCATCTCATCCACATCCCGCACCTCCGCCCTCAGACCCAACCCCTCCAACCGCAACAAGGACAGAACGCCCCTGGTGCTCACCTTCCACCCTACCAACCTTCGCATAAACCAAATCATCCGCCGACATTTCCGCCACCTCCAAACAGACCCCACCACCAGGGATATATTTCCCTCCCCACCCCTCTCCGCCTTCCGCAAAGACCGTTCCCTCCGTGACTACCTGGTCAGGTCCACGCCCCCCTACGACCCACCCTCCCATCCTGGCACTTTCCCCTGCCACCGCAGGAACTGTAAAACCTGCGCCCACACCTCCTCCCTCACCTCTATCCAAGGCCCCAAAGGAGCTTTCCACATCCATCGAAGTTTTACCTGCACATCCACTAATATCATCTATTGTATCCGTTGCTCCCAATGCGGTCTCCTCTACATTGGGGAGACTGGGCGCCTCCTAGCAGAGCGCTTTAGGGAACATCTCCGAGACACCCGCACCAATCAACCAAATCGCCCAGTGGCTCAACATTTCAACTCCCCCTCCCATTCTGCCGAGGATATGGAGGTGCTGGGCCTCCTCCACCGCCGCTCCCTCACCACCAGACGCCTGGAGGAAGAACGCCTCATCTTCCGCCTCGGAACACTTCAACCCCAGGGCATCAATGTGGATTTCAACAGTTTCCTCATTTCCCCTTCCCCACCTCATCCTAGCTTCTAACCTCCAGCAACTCGATCCCCTGACCTGTCCGGACTTGTCCGACCTGCCCAGCTCCTTTTCCACCTATCCACTCCACCCTCTCCTCCCTGACCTATCACCTTCATCTCCTTCCCCACTGACCTATTGTACTCTATGCCACTCTCTCCCCACCCCCACCCTCCTCTAGCTTATCTCTCCACGCTTCAGGCTCTCTGCCTTTATTCCTGATGAAGGGCTTTTGCCCGAAACGCCGATTTTGCCTGTCCTCGGATGCTGCCTGAATTGCTGTGCTCTTCCAGCACCACTGATCCAGAATCTGGTTTCCAGCGTCTGCAGTCATTGTTTTTACTTCATTCAAAGACTGGTGACTCTGCGGAATTCTCTACCAGAGAGAGCAGTTCTGGCCAAAACATTGAATGTTTTCAATAGGAGTCAAATACAGTTCTTCAGGCTAAAGGGATAAAATGAAGGGGAGAAAGTGAAAACAGGCACTGAGTTAGATGAACAGCCATCATATTGGATGGTGGAGCAGGTTTGAAGGGCTGAATGGCCTGCTTCTGTTCCTATTTTCTATCATAGAGTCCATCAGGAATAATCAGAAAGTTTACTCTTATGGACACAGGGATTTGGTCTGGCTCTGGGGAAGAGCATCTGATGGTGGGATGAGGGGCAAGAGCAATTGGTGTCATTGTTGTAACATTAATCTGTTGGTTACACGCTGGCCTTGGTTACTTCCTGAGCAAGCTCAGGTCAAGAGGTAGAAGAACTGGCCTGCACAAATGTACTTTCACATTAGAGATGTGAGCAATAAGTGGAAGAAATACAAACCGGAACCATGACGGAAAAAAACAGATTCACTTGTTTCATGGAAGTTCTTCGCACCTACCTGCTCTCGAGAAATTTGCACAGGTTTCCTGAAAACTGTCCACAGCACACTGGGGTAACATGGAGGGGTGGTTAAGGAGCCATTATAACGAAAGTATTCATCCAGCTCTCGAGGGAGAAGATCATTAATATTAAAACCAGGCATCTTGATCTCTTTACCTGTAAAAATACAGTGAAGCTCACTCATGAACTGCTGGCTAGTAAATACTACACATGGATTATGCCTTTTTGGGAAGTGTTACAACAAACTATACAACCAGACACTAAGAGGAACCTTGCCAGGTCCCACTCTCACAGTAAAGCATCAGAAACCCAGAGATGTAATACCCCAGAAACAGCAACTAAATGATTAACCATGAAACATCATGTTTAAATCTTGACTGAAATGCTGAAATAAATAGGATAAATGAATAATTTGTATTTCTGCAGCATCTTTCATGTTTTCACATTGTCCCAAAGCTTTCCACAGCCAATCAGATGCAATCATTATGTAAAGAAACACAACATTCCCTTTTTGGGAAGTCTGTGCTGAGAGTTTTGGCATTGTCATGGAGGCTGAAAGTTCCAATTCTCAGAACCTAACCCTCAAAGTCTAGGAACATAGGTGGCCCGGATTGCACACTCTACATTTAAGTCTTTTTTTAATAGCTGAAGGACCCAGTCATTTTAATGACAACAAATATGCCTATGTGGGGAGACAGATGCGATAACAAGACCATGGGACCTAGGGAAGTTAGTCAGAGTTGACAAAGCAGAAGATCACTACTGTTTGCTGCTCCTCCATTGGGTGCTTAGACGCAGGGGAAAAGAGACTCCAGCCAGCAGAAGAGATGGTGTTAGCTGTCTCCAGGCAGTCAGGGTTTAGGAGTATTTCTATAACGTTGAGAGAGAGCTGTGTAAGGTCACTGGCTCAGTGCTGGAGGGAGCTAGAGTTCAGAAGGAGGCTTGGCAGCCATTGATTGGTTGTACACCTGACAGTTGAATTGAAGGAAGACCACAAGCAGCATTTTCTTGACAAAGCTGTGAAATATGAGAGCTCAGAGAAACCCCAGAGTAGTGCCTTCACAGTGAAACTGGCTATTTAAGAGGGAGCTGAAACTATTGCTGTGAATGAGATGTGAACAGCGGCCTTCAGTGGATTGCAGTCTCAGAAGAAAAGATTGAACTATCAGGACATAAACAATGATTCGATGTGATGGAATAGTTTCTGAAAGAATTCCACACCTCTTTGGAAGTGAAGGATTGGAATCCCTTGTACAAAGGTTAGCGTTTTAATATGAGTTGATGATCCACAATGTCCTTAAAGTTTGCATGGGTTGCTGGGAAATCTGGTGACTCTGACTTAACTGCATCTTGCCTTTCATATTATCTGTGCAGTGCTCGATCAGTTTCTCCCTTCACTCATATTTACCACCCACTCTAAATACGCAGAATGTTGGAGATTTATTTCTTTAGTAACTACCTTGGAAATGAAACCAGGTCAAATTTAACAAAAATGTATTGGTTTCTAACTTGACCATAACATAATTTAGCAGCAGTGAACCATGGCAGGCAACTTGTACACAGCAAGCTCCTACAAACAGCAATGAGGTAACACCAAATAACCTTTGTCTGTCATGTCAGTGGACACCAGGGAGAACTCCCTGATCATTCTGTAAAATTGTATCACAGGATCTCTGATGCTCACCCAAGTTGGTAGACAATGCCACGGTTTCATTTGGCACCTCTAACAGTGCAGCACTTTTTCAGTATTGAACTGAATTATTGAGGGTGGGGGACTGGGAGGGTGGTAGAATGCGGTGAAGAGTGGAGGCAGACAAGAGCTCAGAGTTGAAGGGCTACTAGGCTGGAGAAGGTTGCAGACATAGAGAGATTTGAACATGAAAATGATAAATGTTTAAAATTCAAATGCTAGTGGACTAATATAACTTAGTGAGTACAGTTAGTAATGAAGGAACTGCACTTGATACCAGTGAAGATGTAGATAAATTATAGAGAGGTAAATTTCAGTACCAGATGAGATGTTGCTGGTGTGGAGCAAGAGAACAATAGAACATAGAACATAGAACAGTACAGCACAGAACAGGCCCTTCAGTCCACGATGTTGTGCCGACCACTGCACAACATGTATGCACCCTTAAATTTCTGTGACCATATGCATGTCCAGCAGTCTCTAAAATGTCCCCAATGACCCTGCCTCCACAACTGCTGCTGGCAACGCATTCCATGCTCTCACAACTCTCTGTGTAAAGAACCCGCCTCTGACATCCCCTCTATACTTTCCTCCAACCAGCTTAAAACTATGACCCCTCGTGTTAGTCATTTCTGCCCTGGGAAACAGACTCTGGCTAACGACTCTATCTATGCCTCTTATTATCTTGTATACCTCAATTAGGTCCCCTCTTCTCCTTCTTTTCTCCAATGAAAAAAGTCCGAGCTCAGTCAACCTCTCTTCATAAGATAAGCCCTCCAGTCCAGGCAGCATCCTGGTAAACCTCCTCTGAACCCTCTCCAAAGCATCCACATCTTTCTTATAATAGGGCGACCAGAACTGGACGCAGTATTCCAAGTGCGGTCTAACCAAAGTTTTATAGAGCTGCAACAAGATCTCACGACTCTTAAACTCAATCCCCCTGTTAATGAAAGCCAAAACACCATATGCTTTCTTAACAACCCTGACCACTTGGGTGGCCATTTTAAGGGATCTATGTACCTGCACCCCAAGATCCCTCTGTTCCTCCACACTGCCAAGAATCCTATCTTTAATCCTGTACTCAGCTTTCAAATTCGACCTTCCAAAATGCATCACCTCGCATTTATCCAGGTTGAACTCCATCTGCCACCTCTCAGCCCATCTCTGCATCCAGTCAATGTCCCGCTGCAGCCTACAACAGCCCTCTATACTGTCAACGACACCTCCAACCTTTGTGTCATCTGCAAACTTGCTGACCCATCTTTCAATCCCCTCATCCAAGTTATTAATAAAAATTACAAACAATAGAGGCCCAAGGACAGAGCCCTGTGGAACACTACTCACCACAGACTTCAGGCAGAATATTTTCCTTCTACTACCACTCGCTGTCTTCTGTTGGCCAGCCAATTCTGTATCCAGTCAGCTATGTTCCCCTGAATCCCAATCCTCCTGACCTTCTGAATGAGTCTACCATGGGGAACCTCATCAAATGCCTTGCTGAAGTCCATATACACCACATCCACAGCTCAACCCTCATCAACTTTTCTAGTCACATTCTCAAAGAACTCGATAAGGTTTGTGAGGCATGACCTGCCCCTCACAAAGCCGTGTTGACTGCATTTAATCAAGCCATGCTCTTCCAGATGGTCATAAATCCTATCCCTCAGAATCCTTTCTAATACCTTGCAGACGACAGATGTGAGACTGACTGGTCTGTAATTGCCAGGGATTTCCCTATTTCCCTTCTTGAAGAGAGGAATTACATTTGCCTCTCTCCAGTCCTCAGGTACGACTCCAGTGGACAGTGAGGATGAAAAGATCTTCGCAAGTGGCGAAGCAATTACATTTCTCATTTCCCAAAGCAGCCGAGGACAAATCTGGCACGGGCCTGGCGACTTGTCAATCTCAATGTTTGACAAAATTTTCAGCACATCAGCTTCCTCCATCTCTATCTATTTCAGCATGCACACCTGCTCTTCAAAGGTTTCATTCACTGCAAAGTTCGTTTCTTTCGTAAAGACAGAAGCAAAAAACTTATTTAGGGCTTCCCCTACCTCCTCAGACTCCACACTGATTGGCCCTACTACTTCTTTGACCATTCTCTTATTCCTCACATAAGTGTAAAATGCCTTTGTGTTCTCCCTAATCCGTTCTGCCAAGCCTTTCTTGTGCCCCCTCCTGGCTCTCCTCAGACCATTTTTAAGCTCCTTCCTCGCCTGCCTGTAATCCTGTAGAGCTGAGCTTGACCCTAGCTTCCTCCACTTTATGTAAGCTACCTTTTTCCTTTTGATGAGAAGCTCCACCACTCTCATCATCTAAGGTTCCTATATCTTACCACTTCTTGCCTGTCTCAGAGGGACATAGTTATTCATCACTTGTAACAACTGTTTCTTAAACAGTCTCCACATGTCTATAGTGCCTTTACCATGGAACAATTGCTCCCAATCCATGCTTCCTAACTCATGTCTAATTGCACCATAGTTTCCTCTTCCCCAATTAAATATCCTCCCATTTTGCCTAATCTTCTCCTTCTCCATAGCTATGTAGAATGTGAGGCAGTTGTGGTCACTATCACCAAAATGCTCTCCCACCACAAGATCTGATACCTGCCCCAGCTCGTTTCCAAGCACTAAGCCTAGAATGGCCTCTCCCCTCATCGGCCATTCGTAAGTAAACAATATCGTAAGTAAACATTCTCAATGATGCAGAAGATTCTTTAGTTGAAAGTGAAGCTCTGAGTCCTGTGATTGAGGCTGGAAGCTGAGGTTTTGAATAGTCCAGTAGCCAAGGAGGGGTCGCGGGGGGGGGGGAAGGAATCAGTGCCTAAGGGAAGGAGTCTGCAATCGGGGCTCAAGAGAATTATTTTGCTCCTCCCAAAGCATAATTGGAGAAATGTGGTTCATCCACATTAGGTTTGGTCAAACAGTATGATAAACAGTGAAGAAGTGGTTCAGGAAACTGCTGCAAATGGAGATTTGGGTGATGTCAGATGACATGTTGAACTTTGTATGTTTTCCGATAACGTCATTGGCATTACCGATTTCTCATTATCCTCCTCCTCCTCTTTACAAACCCGCCTTCATTTGCCCTGGCCACTTCCTTCAATTCTTTCCAAAAACCAGCTTGTACCAACCCAACTCTCCACAACATGCTCACCATTTATTCCCATTCCCAGCACATTGATTTCAAATGCTTCGCCTTTAGACTAAACCATTTAACTCTGCTCAATGATATTCTTGAGCTCTAAAGGCCATCCCACTCTCCACTTTTCCAATCCTACACATTGTTGTAACCAAGCTTGCTTTTCCTCATCATATCCTTGCTCTCAGGAATTCTACACCAAACCCGTCCTCAAAATCTAGTCTTTATGCCATTTCCCAAGCTCCTGTTTGGTGCCTCATTTGTCTTTGTAACTTATCTTGGAAGATATAGAAACAGAAAATAGGAGCATGAGTGGCCATTCTGCCCATTATGTGTATTTCGTCGTTCAACATGGTCATGGTTGATCCTCTACCTTATCAGCATAGTCCCACTCTCTCCCTATACCTGACACCATTTGCCTCCACAAATCTATTTCTTTCATAAACATATACAGTGACTTGTCCACCACAATCTTTGGGTACAGCATTCTACAGGTTCACCCAGTTCAGTGAAGACATTTCTCAGCTCAATCTACAATAGCCTTCCACATATCCTAAGACTGTGACCTTCTTATTCTGGGCATTCAGAGAAAATGTCACCCTGCAACCAATCTATGCAAGTCCTGCCAGAAGTCTTCACATTTTAATCAGATCCCCCTCTCAATCTTTTAAACAGGCAGACCCAATCTCTCCTTATTTGATAAAGCTGTCATTCTAGGAATCAGTGTGGTAAACATTCTGGCCATCTTCAAGGCTCGATGTATCTTCACGTTTTTTTGCTCGGTGAAAAGTAATCCAGGCAGTATTGTATGAGATCCCAGTTTATCAAAACTTAATCCTTCTTACCTTTAAACTGGATTTCGGTTAAATGAGAAAATATCTGTTCATAAGCAGCATTGAAGGATCCAATCTGAAACAGAGAAACATGTTCATTTGGAGAGTTATCATCATTACGGTCTAACTTATGAATGAATATTTGAGTGCTTCAAGTAAATACCTCAATTAGAATTCCCAGAACAGCCAGCCCATCAGCCTTGTCTTGTGCTGTGGAAATATCTCCGTATTTCTCAGAGTTATAGTGGACAATATGTAACTAAATTGAAAAATAGAGATGAAAGATCATTTTCCTTTTATTTGATAATCTTATTTGTCTAGTTTCACTCATTTTGCTCCATGAAACTTCCAACACATCCTTGTTGAAAACGTATTTCCTTATAACCATATTCTGCCAATAAAATAAGATTTAATTTAGCTTTTCCAAAGTATAACACTATCTCATATAGTACAGGCCTTCAATCTCTGAATGGGTTTGCTCTGGCTGTTGGCATTGTACATCATAAACTGCATGAAGAAACTTCTCTGACCCTAGCTCTGATCTTCGCTCTCTTAGTACCCATTTCAAATTAATCTACCTTTCAACCAGAGCCCAATTCACTCTTCCAAAATGCTCAAATCATTCTCCTCATGGCTTTCTCTGCTAAGGGAAATATCCCAGTTATACAAGTCCTGCTCAAAACTATCATTTTTGAATTCCATATTTGAAACCCTGTACCTGCCTTCCCAAAGCCTTGCCATGACTTGTTGAACTTTCCAAACGTTTTGAGAATATTCTGGAATCCAAATGATCTGTAACCACTGAAAACAAAAGTGAACCCACCACTGACCTCAGAATCACTTGAATTTGTGATACTGCATTTCCTCTTCTATGTCATGGTCTACAGTATTACACACATAATAATCACCACATCTGTTCTGAGTTATTCTCTCCATAAGACATTCATTCTATTGCACAGGCCTCACACGCGATTTTTGTACCTGGCCACCCTTCAGCAACCATCGTACAGTCTCAAAATATAACCAAAGGTAACCCTGATTGTAAAGTGTTGCAGACTGTGTCATAGACATGGGATCTGTACACTGCAGAAGCAGGCCATTCAGCCCATTGAGTCCACACCTATCTTCCAAAGAGCATCCCACCTGGATCCATACCCACATCCTTTTTCTGTAACACTGCACTTCCCGTGGTATACCCATTTAGCCTGCACATCCCTGGACCCTATGGGTAATTTCTTAAGAATTTTCAAGGAAAGTCTCCAACAACCTGCATTTATATAGTTTCCTTAATGTAAGCTAACCCAAGTCCAGGATTATGACTGGCTATAAGTTACTGTCTAGCCATTTGATGAGATGTTGGGACAGGTGATCAAACCCTTAGCCAATGAGGCAGGGATTAAGGAAGCTTTCAAAAGAGTGAGATGTGTACAGTTGAGGAATTTCAAAGCCAAGGGCCCAGGCAGCTGAGGGCACAGTCACCAATGATGGATGACAGAAGAGCATGAAAGGGCTGGAAGAGGTTACAGAGTAGGGCAGGGGAAACACATAGAAGGACCTGAACATGAGACAGAGCTATGTTAGAGACTGGAATGTCAGCCAATCCTCCATTCCGCCCTTATTACCAGTGGAGAATTGACATCCCCAGTTGAATAACCTGTCAACCAACAAAGCTGAATAATTAGCAGGCATTTGGACAAAATACTAATACCTGTGGAAGTGCATCCCAGCAAGGAATAAACTCATCAGGAGAACCAAGGAAGCATTTCTACGAAAATATGAGAACCTTCAGTTAAAGAGAATAGATTGGACATGTTAGGACTGTTCTCCTTAGAGAGAAGGCTGTGAGGAGATCTGTTCGAGATTTTCAACATCAAGACAGATTTGAACAGAGCATAGAATGTAGAACATTACAGCGCAGTACAGTCCCTTCAGCCCTCGATGTTGCGCGACCTGTAAAACCTATCTGAAGCCCATCTAACCTACATTATTCCATTCTGGTCCATATGTTTATCCAATGACCATTCAAATGCCCTGAAGATTGGCAAGTCTACTACTGTTGCATGCAGGCTGTTCCACGACCCTACTAGGCTCTGAGCAAAGAAACTACCTCTGACATCTGTCCTATATCAATCACCCCTCAATTTAAAGCCATGTCCCCTCATGTTAGCCCTCGCCATCCAAGAAAAAAAGGCTCTCCCTGTCCACCCTATCTAACCCTCTGATTATCTTATATGTCTCAATTAAGTCACCTCTCAACCTTCTTCTCTCTAACAAAAACAGCCTCAAGTCCCTCAGCCTTTCCTCATAAAACCTTCCCTCCATACCAGACAACATCAGTGTAAATCTCTTCTGAACACGTTCCAAAGTTTCCACTCTAATGCGGTGACCAGAATTATACGCAATATTCCAAATGTGGCCACACTACACTTTTGCACAGCTGCAGCATGACCTCATGGTTCCGAAGTTCAATCCCTCTACCAATAAAAGCTAACACACCATATGCCTTCTTAACAACCCTATCGACCTGGGTGGCAACTTTCAGGGATCTATGTACATGGACACTGAGATCTCTCTGTTCATCTACACTACTAAGAATCTTAACAACAGCCCAGTGCTCAGCATTCCTGTTACTCCTTCCAAAGCGAATCACCTCACACTTTTCCACAGTAAACTCCATTTGCCACCTCTCAGCCCAGCTCTATGTCTCTCTGTAACTTACAACATCCTTCGTCACTATCCACAACTCCACCGACCTTAGTGCCATCCACATATTTACTACCCCATCCTTTATGCCCTCATACAGGTCAGTTATAAAAATGACAAACAGCAGTGGCCCCAAAATAGATCCTTGTGGTACACCACCAATAACTGAACTCCAGGATGAACATTTCCCATCAACCACCACCCTCTGTTTTCTTTCAGCCAGCCAATTTCTGATCCAAACTGCCAAATCACCCTCAATCCCATGCCTCTGTATTTTGTGCAATAGCCTACTGTGGGGAACCTTATAAAATGCCTTACTGAAATTCATATACACCACATCAACCGCTTTACCCTCATTCACCTATTTGGTCACCTTCTCAAAGAATTCAATAAGGTTTGTGAGGCATAACCTACCCTTAACAAAAACATATTGACTATCCGTAATCAACCTATTCCTTTCTACATGAGTATAAATCCAATAGCTTATAACCTTTGCCAACACTTTAACAACAACCGAAGTAAAGTTCACTGGTTTGTAATTCCCAAAGGTTGTCTCAACTCTCCTTCTTGAACATGGGGACAACATTTGCTATCCTCCAGTCTTGCAGCACTATTCCTGTAGACAATGATGACATGAAGATCAAAACCAAAGGCTCTGCAATCTCCTCCCTGGCTTCCCAGAGAATCCTAGGATAAATCCCATCCAGCCAAGGGGGCTTATCTATTTTCACACTTTCCAGAATTGTTAACACCTCCTCCTTGTGAACCTCAATCCCACCTCGACTAGTAGCCTGTAGCTCAGTATTCTCCTGGCCAATATTGCCTTTTTCCAGTGTGAGTACTGACAGAAAATATCCATTCAGTGCTTCTTATATCTCCTCTGACTCCACGCATAACCTTCCAGTGCTATCTTGATGGGCCCTAATCTTTCTGTAGTCATTCTTTTATTCCTGATATACCTATATAAAGCTTTATGGTTTTCCTTGATCCTATCTACCAATGACTTCTCATGTCCCCTCCTGGCTCTTCTTAGCTCTCTCTTTATGTCTTTCTTGACTAACTTGTAACTCTCAAGTGCTCTAACTGAGTCTTCACATCTCATCCTAACATAAGCGGCCTTCTTCCTCTTGACAAGCGATTCAACGTCTTTAATAAACCACGGCTCCCTTGCTCGACCACTTCTTCCCTGCCTGACAGGTACATACTTATCAAGGACTGCAGTAGCTGTTGCTTGAATAATCTCCACATTTCAATTGTGCCCATTCCCTGCAGTTTCCTTCCCCATCCTATGCATCCTAAATTTTGCCTAATCTCATCATATAAGGATAAGGAAAAATTGTGTCCACTAGTAAATGAATTGAAAATGAAAGGGGACAGATTTAAAATAGCAAAAGTAATGCAAGAGAACCAACTTGCTCAAAGGTACAGCTCAAGTGGCAGTGGAGGGGTTGCTTTCCAGACTGGAGGTCTGAGCAGTAGAGGGCGGAGGGCAGTGAAACTGGAGGGCGGCATGGTGGCTCAGTAGTTAGAACTGCTGCCTCATAGCACCAGGGACCCGGGTTCAATTCCTGCCTCGGGCAATTGTCTGTGTGGAGTTTGCACATTCTCCCCGTGTCTGCATGGGTTTCCTCTGGGTGCTCTAGTTTCCTCCCATAGACACAAAGATGTGCCAGTTAGGTGAACTGGCCATGCTAAATTGCCCATAGTGTTAGGTCCAGTAGTCGGGGGTAAATGTAGGGGATTGGTCTGGATGGATTGCTCTTCAGAGGGTCGGTGTGGACTTGTTGGGCCGAAGGGCCTGTTTCCACACTGTAGGGAATCTAATCTAATCAGTGATGTGCGACAAGGATCGGTGGTTTTCATCATTTATATAAATGACTTGGATGTGAACATATAGTTAGTAAATTTGCAGATGACACTAAAATTGGAGGTGTGGTAGACAGTGAAGAAAGTTATCTTAGATTACAATAGGATCTTGATCAGATGGGCCAACGGGCCAAGGAGTGACAGTTGGAGTTTAATTTAGATAAATGTGCGGCACTGCATTTTGGAAAAGCAAATCAGGGAAGGACTTATACACTTAATGGTAAGGCCCTGGGGAGTGTTGCTGAACAAAGAGACCTTGGAGTGCAGGCTCATAGTTCCTTGGAAGTAGAGTCACAGGTAGAAAGGATAGTAAAGAAGGCATTTGGTATGCCTTCCTTTATTGGTCAGAACATTGAGGAGAGGAGTTGGGATGACATTTCAGGGAGAAAGCATTTTCAGATTATTTCCATCTGCAGGTCACACATTCCAAAACGAAGTGGAGGTGCCTGGGCTGGACAAGGTCAGATTCTGGTATAATGGTGCTGGAAGAGCACAGCAGTTCAGGCAGCATCCAAGGAGCTTCGAAATCGACGTTTCGGGTATCCTGATGAAACGTTGATTTCAAAACTCCTTGGATGGTGCCTGAACTGCTGTGCTCTTCCAGCACCACTAATCCAGAATCTGGTTTCCAGCATCTGCAGTCATTGTTTTTACCTGGACAAGGTCAGAGTCAGCCGACATCAGGTTATAGTCCAACAGGTTTACTTGAAATGACAAGTTGCAGCTGTACAGGACATTGGTAGGCCATCTTCGGGCTATTGCTTGCAATTCTGGTCACACCACTACAGGAAGGGTGTTGTGAAAGTTGAAAGAGTTCAGAAAAGATTTACAAGGATGTTGCCAGGGTTGGAGGGCTTGAGCCATAGGGAAATGGTGAACAGGCTGGGGCTGCTTTCCCTGGAACATTAGAGAGAGAGAGAGTAGCTTTTTATTTGTCTTTTCTACCATATACAACTGTGACAGTAAAAATGAGACAGCATTCCTCCAGGACCGAGGGTGCTACATGGACAGCACAAACTACATCATCGTACACGGCATGAAGTGCATAAGGAGTGCAAAACATGCATGTTAAAGTGTAACAGACGAATGATAAATAAGACATTTTTCTGGCAGCAATTCAAAGTCATGCAAAGAATTTCAGGTGGGAAAGAGTCCGGTCATACTGTGTTAAGGACCCTGATGGCTTGGGGGAAGAAACTGTTGCACAGTCTGGCCATCAGAGACCAAATGCTAAGAGGTGACCTTATTAGAAGTTTATAAAATCATGAGGGGCATGGATAGGGTAAGTAGCCAAGGTCTTTTCCCTAGGATAGAGGGATTCCAGAGCTAGAGGGCATAGGTTTAGGGTGAGTGGGGAAAGATTTAAAAGGGTTATAAGGGGCAACTTTTTCATGCAAAGGGTGATGCATGTATGGAATGAGCTGGCAGAGGAAGTGGTGGAGGCTGGTACAATTACAGGATTTAAAAGGCACCTGGATGGGTATGTGAATAGGAAGGGTTTAGAGGGATATGGGCCAAATACTGGCAAATGGGACTAGATTAATTTAGGCAATCTGGATGAGTTGGACCAAAGAGTCTGTTTCCATGCTGTACTCTATGACTCTATGTTGACACAATGACCTGTTCAGCGATGGAATGTCTGGATGTGATTGGAAGCAGAGTCAATGAAACATTCACAAGGACTTTCGATGATTAAGTCGAAGCATTGAAGCAACAGTAAACACGCAAAGTTAAAATGACTAATGGAGAGCTAGTGTTGATACAATGGGCTGAACGGACTCCTCCTGCATCGTAATAATTCTGTAATGCAGTGGCTACATATTGCCATATTAGAATGTTAGCCACATTTTCCAAACTGATCCCACAGCTTTGATAGACTTCAACTATATTCCAAAGACTAATATTTACCACTGAAATCATGACAAGTCAGTATGTGTGTAGCACAAGCACATCAGGCACACCAGCCTGCACACCAGAGGCATTTCCTTAAATACAAACAACTTGATTCAAAGAGCAAATGGTTTGAAGCAGCCCAATCCAATTAGCATGGAGATATTGCACAGTAAACAAAGGCTAGCTGCCTGAAACCCTGCTGTGCTTTCAAAGCTGGAGGACATTAATTCCTCGTAATTCAGTCCTGATTCCAAGGAAACCATCAAGCAAATTGAGAATGAACAGATCACAGCAGTGATTAGTAGGGTAGCTTTGCATCCGGAAGAGGATAATTTGACACAACACAGATGGAAGAGGTTTGACAGACTCAAACTGTAGCACGAGCTGTGGTTAATTTGTCTGGTAATTATCCTGACATTTCAGGGAGAAAGCATTTTCAGATTATTTCCATCTGCAGGTCACACATTCCAAAACGAAGTGGAGGTGCCTGTGTTGGACTGGGCTGGACAAGGTTAGAGTCAGCCGACACCAAATTATAGGTTTATTTGAAATCATAAGTTTTCGGAGCGCTGCTCCTTTGTCAGGTGAAGACTTCACCTGATGAAGGGGCAACACTTCGAAAGTTTGTGATTTCAATAAACCAGTTGGACTATAACCTGGTGTGGTCTGACTTCTGACCTATTCCAAAATTACTTACTGCCTTCTGTTAATGCCTGTGTCTGCACACGAAATTATGCTACAAGTCCACACCTTTCACATGTCCCTCAGCTGCTGGGATTATCAACACAAAGATTTTCCCCTCACCTCCCTACCCATCCCAACCCTTCACTTCTCCTTCTGGACTTGGTCCTGGGTCACACAGTCATCACCACCCTCTGGATCTTTCTACTGCTGATCTTACCTTTGGCTTCAGGACATGTGCAGAAAGGATGTAGCTAACCAGAGGAGCCTTTGGAATTTGACATTGGGTCAGCACCATTTCCTCAGTTCCAGTCTAACTCTCTATTCCTGATGAAGGGCTTTTGCCCGAAACGTCGATTTTCTGGCTCCTCGGATGATGCCTGACCTGCTGTGCTTTTCCAGCACCACTCTAATCTAGACTCTTTCCCTTCCCCAATGTCAGTCCAAGCTTCTTCCCTCACCACAAATCTAACCTCCCCTCCCCCATCACCTATCTAAACTCCCCTCCCCATCACCAATCTAAGCTCCCCTCCCCATCACCAGTCTAAGCTCCTCTCCCCTATCACCAGTATAACCTCCCCCGATCACCAATCTAACCTCACCTCCCCATCACCAGTCGAACCTCCTCTCCCCATCACCAGTCTAACCCCCCTCCCCCATCACCACTCTATCCTCCCCCCATCACCACTCTAACCTCCCCTCCCCATCACCCGTCTATCCTCCCCTCCCCATCACCATTCTAACCTCCCCTCCCCCATCATCACTCTAACCTCCCCTCCATCACCACTCTAACCTCCCCTCCCCCATCATCACTCTAACCTCCCCTCCATCACCACTCTAACCTCCCCTCCCACTACCAGTCTAATCTCCCCTCCCATCACCACTCTAACCTCCTCTCCCCCCATCACCACTCTAACCTCCCCTCCCCATCACCCATCTATCCTCCCCTCCCCCATCACCAGTCTAACCTCCCCTCCCCCATCACCACTCTAACCTCCCCGCCATCACCACTCTAACCTCCCCTCCCACTACCAGTCTAACCTCCCCTCCCCATCACCCGTTTATCCTCACCTCCCCCATCACCAGTCTAACCTACCCTCCCAATACCAGTCTAACCTCCCCTCCCCATCACCAGTCTAACCTCCTCTCCGCTACCACCAGTCTAACCTCCCCTCCCCATCACCAGTCGAACCTCCTCTCCCCATCACCAGTCTAACCTCCCCTCCCCCATCACCACTCTAATCTCCCCTCCCCATCACCTGTCTATCCTCCCCTCCCCATCACCAGTCTAACGTCCCCTCCATCACCACTCTAACCTCCCCTCCCACTACCAGTCCAACCTCCCCTCCCCATCTCCAGTCTAACCCCCCTCCCCCATCACCACGCTAACCTTCCCTCCCCCATCACCACTCTAACCTCCTCTCCCACTACCAGTCTAACCTCCCCTCCCCATCACCTATCTATCCTCCCCTCCCCCACCACCAGTCTAACCCTACCTCCTCCACCACCAATCTAACCTTCCCTCCCCCATCACCAGTCTAACCTCCTCTCCCCACTACCAGTCTAACCTCCCCTCCCCATCACCTATCTATCCTCCCCTCCCCCACCACCAGTCTAACCCTACCTCCTCCACCACCAATCTAACCTTCCCTCCCCCATCACCACTCTAACCTCCTCTCCCCATCACCAGTCTAACCTCCCCTCCCCATCACCATTCTAACCTCCCCTCCCCATCAGCAGTCTAACCTCTCCTCCTTCACCACCAATCTAACCTCCCCTCCCCATCACCCCTCTAACCTCCCCTCCACATCACCAGTCTATCCTCTCCTCCCCCATCACCAGTCTTGCCTCCCCTCCCCATCAGCAGTCTAATCTCCCCTCCCCCATCATCAGTCTAACCTCCTCTCCCCATCACCACTCTATGCTCCCCTCCCCATCACCTATCTATCCTCCCCTCCCCCGTCAAAAGTCTAACCTCCCTTCCCCCACCACCTGTCTATCCTCCCCTTCCCATTAACAGTCTAACCTCCCCTTCCCCACCACCGGTCTAACATTCCTTCCCCAATCCCAGCCCAATCCCCTTCACCCAACGCCATACCAACATCCTTTTTCACCATCAGTCCAAACCTCCCCAACACCTTCGGTCGAACCACCCTGCCTATCGCCTGTCCAACCAACCTCCCTGTTACCAGTCCAACCCCTTTCCAATGCCAGTATAGCCTCCCCTCCCCCTCTGCCAGTCCAACACCCTTCCCCCAGTGGTCAGTCTAATCCCCTCCCCACCGTCAGTCTAACATTCCTTTTCACTGCCATATACCTCCCTCCCTCACCGCCAGTCCACGACATTCACCCCCGCTGGCAGTCTAATGGGCTCCACACTCACCGCCAGGCCATTCCTGCCTCCCTCACCATGAGTCTGAACATCTCCCTGACCATGAGGCGTAACCCCATCCTTCCCCAATATCAGTCCATACACCCCCCCAACGACCTGTCCTCGCTACCCTCCACTTTGCCGCTCTGCTTTCGTTTATGGCAGCTTTCAAATCTTCAAAATGATTCACCATCTTGTTCCCTCATTGTATACACATCGCACAGAGTCACAAGTCATGGGATGGACTCCGAGTGGTCTCAGGTTTTTTTTCCCACACTTCAACAGAGCTCAAAGGAGAGTGAATGAGAAGGAAGAGGAGTGAGAGAGGAGGAAGAGAAAAAGAGGTGGTAGAGAGGAAGGGAGAGAGAAAGGTGAGGAAAGAAGGGTAAAATAGTGCAGTGAGGTCACCTGTAGTGTGACATGAACCCAAGGCCTACGTTGTCTCTCTCATACACTGCGGATAAGGATGCCCTGAGGCATGGTACATTGGCGAGACCGAGCAGACACTACAACAATGGATGAATGATCACTGCGCAAGAATCACCAGGCAGAGTGTTCCCTCCCAGTCAGAGAACACTTCAGCGATCGAGACATTGGGTCTCGGATCCTCCAAGGCGGACTTTGGGACAGGCAACAACGCAGAGTGGCCGAGCAGAGGCTGATAGCCAAGTTCGGTACCCATGGGGATGGACTCAATCATGACCCTGGATTCATGTCACACTGCAGGTAATCCCATTTTACCCTTCTTTCCCCACCTCTCTCCCTCCCTTTCTCCCTCCCTCCTACACACAGACACACACTCACGCAGACCCTCTCTCATACACACACTCTCTCTCAAACACATGCACCCCCCCATACCCACACCCACGCACACACCCTCGCACAGGCTTATACTCCATTACTCACGCACACACTTTACCAAGCTTCACACACACACACACACACACTCTCTCTCTCTCTCACGTGCACACACACTAAAACACACACATGCACACTCTCTCTCTCCTGCACATCCACATAATTATGAGTCTATGTGGTGAATTTGTATTTCAAATACATTCTCTTTTGCTCAAAAAGCACACAATCTATAGGCAGTCATTGCAGGCAGTCAAACTATGTAATATTTTGTAAATTCCACTTTGGAAATAAAAGCAGTCTGACTCAAGATTGGGAGACAGACAGACTTAACCTCACACCTTTAATGCATTGTCTGAGCTGAGATGTCACCTTTGTATTTAAAATCTTTAGTTATCTTGAGAATGTAACTTAAAAGAAGTTTTGGGATTTACATATTAATGAACCAAAACCTTCAACCCATTCTAGGATGTGAAAGACTTAACAACAATCGAGGTATGTTCAAAATATCATTTCAGTTGCCTGACACAGTAACCTTTTGCTCTGAAGTCTGTGTCTTATGATCCTGCTCCACAACCACCTGATGAAGAAGCAGTACTTTGAAAGCTAATGCTTTCAAATTAACCTGTTGAATTCTAACCTGTTGTTTGTGGTTTTTAACTTCACTGGGAAAGGAGAAAGACACAATATAAACAGATGAATGACTAAGAGCTTCAGTCGTTCCAGTGATGTTGTCAAGGCTCACAATGAAGTAGTAGTGCCCTTCTCTCTGGGAAAGGATGCCCTGGTTCAAGTCCCACCTACTTCAGAGGTGTGTAATAACATCTCTGAACAGATTAATTAGAAAATATCTACCATTTGCCTACCTTGCGACACCTGAATGCTTGCTTCCAGTGCCTTTCTACATCAACATTTTCCAATCTGTAATCGTTTAACTAATTGGCTGCAACTCTAAAGGAGCTACTATGTTGCAATGGTAGTGCCTTCACCTGTGGATCAGGATACCCAGGTGCAAATCCCACCTGCTCTAAGAGGTGTGCAATAACATCTCTGAACACGTTGATCAGCTTACATCTTACTGCTTGCACCAGGCTGGCAAAATGCTGATCATTGTCTGAATCTCGAACTTCTTGATAGCTGCTTGGACGTTTCACTCATTTGAATCAGTGCTTATAATTCCAGTCCCACTGCTTGACTGAATGTGGCCTCAGTTTTATTTTTCCACTCTATATATTCCCTTTGATATCTCATTTCACAGCTGTTTCCTTGAAAGGTTGAAAAGTGCAAAGTCTTTCCTGGTCACTCACCTAATGGCTTCCCTCTGCACTGCCTCCAGATTTCAAACTTCTTGCACTTTCAGAGCAACCTGCAGGCTCAGTGATCAGCATTGTTGCCTTAGAACACCCAGGTTCAATTCCACCCTCAGGCAACTGTCTATGTGGAGTTTGCATGTTCCCCCTGTGTATGCATTTGCTTCTGCAGGGTGCTCTGATTTCCTCCCACTGACCAAAGAAGTGGAGGTTAGGTGGATTAGCCATGCTAAATTACCCAAAGTGTTCAGGGATGTGTGTGGGTTAGCCCTGGGAAGTGCAGGGTTCCAGGAATAGGGGATGGTCAGTGTGAATTCATTGGGCTGAATGGCCTGTTTTCACACTGTAGAGATTCTATGAACTTCACTGATTGCGTCAGTTACTGAGAAGTGGGTGAGTTCTTGGTGTCCCATTTTGGAAAGGGTACCAAGAGAAATTTAGAAAGACAATACTGGGGCAGTTCCAGTTCTAAGGAGAGACAGGGAGAACGTGTGAAATTTAACACAATGAAGACATGTAATGATACATCATGGACCGATGAGAGGCAATATACACAACATCATACAGTGGTAAAGGGAGTACAAGTACAGAGATTGATATAAAATATATGTCTTAAAAACAGCAATATGGGATATTTGTCTTTATTAATAAAGAAATGATTTGGAGATGCCGTTGTTGGACTGGGGTGTACAAAGTTAAAAATCACACAACACCCAGGTTATAGTCCAACAGGTTTAATTGGAAGCACACTAGCTTTCAGAGCACTGCTCCTTCATCAGGTGGTTGTCGTAGAGGAACAGCACACAAGAATCAGGAATTTATAAATCTTGAACATGAAAGGGTGGGGGGTGTGGAGTGAGAGAGAGGGAAGGAGGCAAAGAAAGGGATGGGGTGAGAGAGATTGCCCAGCAAGGTCTCAGTGTGGGATAAATCTGGTTATGTGGGGCCATACAGTTGTGAGAGCAGTTAGGTTGGAATCATTTGGGAAGTGTGGGTGCAGTCAATGTGGAATCATGATCGGCACTCCGTGTGGTGCCCTGAGTGACAGATAGACCTTGCTCATTTGGAGTGACCACCTTTCCTCTAAATGGTTAACATAACTTCCCTTTGACTTCCACAGCTGCAGACATTGGTTATCACAGATATGCTGGGTGTTTTCCATGTGACATTCCACTTCCTGTGAGGGAAAGCAATATCCCACAAGCAGAATAATGGCATGGTAGCCATTACAGGAGGTCTTAGGACAAGACTCACTACAGAATCTGAAGCACAAATTGTCAACACAAACTCTTGAATGAATGTCAGATGAGGCATTATGCTGAGCTCCAGTGCAGATGAATATAAGAGATGCCAATGGATTATTTGGAGAAGAAAATGTGATTTTGCCAAACCTCTCAGTCAATATTAGGCCATCTGCTCATGATCTGATTTCTGCTCAAAGGCTGGCTATTTCATTTCCTTCAATACAGTTGAATTGGTTGTGAAGTACTTTGAATAGTGAATGCCACAGTGAACAGGGCTGTGTAAATGCAAGATTCTCCTTTTGTTCCAGTTACAAGGCTTTTAAGATCAGTGAGACCCAGGCTGGGTTGAACAACCTTACCTCTGATGGATAATGCCGTCCACTGATGGTGTGTTCAGAGCCCAGAGTCTCAGTTTCACTCCCCCAGTGCAAATGGAGTTGGACAGCAGTGTAGCGATGAGATGCACAGATCATTTGCATGGTTGGAGGCAAGGCCATTTTTACTATAACAAACAATGAGCAGTCACTGAGATCTAAAGTCATTATCTGGCTCATTTCTATCTTGAACTATAAGTCCAAAGATGTGCAGGTTAGGTGAATTGGCCAAGTTAAATTGCCCATAGTGTTAGGTGCATTAGTTGGAGGTAAATGTAGGGAAATGAGTCTGGGTGGGTTGTTCTTCAGTGGGTCGGTGTGGACTTGTTGGGCCGAAGGGCCTGTTTCCACACTGAAGGGAATCGAATCTAAGCAGTTTCATTGCCAGATGGAGGCAACACCTTATCACACATGGAACCACAGCATTTGTCTCAGTGGGGAGTTTTTGGAGTCTGTGGATTCAATTCCCATTCCAGAGACTCGAGCACAAAATCATGACTGACATTGTAGTGCAGTAATGAGAGCCCTTTGCATTTTTGAAGGGGCCATCTATTGAATGGAATATTAAATGAAATCCACACCTTCCCTCTCAAGCGAACATAAAAGATCCCATTATACTACTTCAGAGAAGAGAATGGGCAGTTTTTTCAGTGTCCTGGCCAATATCTATCCATCACCCAAATCATAAAATGATTATCTGATCATTGTCACATTACTATTCAAATTGGCTGCAGTGTTTCCTCATTTATACAATGAATTATGTTTCCTGATTTATAACAATGAATGCAACTCAAAAATAGCCTGTAAAGCATTTGAGATGTCCTCAGGAAGCAAACAGTGTAATCTAAATGCAAGTCTTCTTTCAAACTCAGACCCTTGATTTCATGGATGTTGAATGAAGACAAAGATGATTTTGTAGAGAATATGCTTTATGTCCAGATGAAGGACTTATTCCCGAAATGTTGAAATGTTGATTCTCCTGCTCCTCGGATGCTGCCTGACTGGCTGTGCTTTTCTAGCACCACGCTCTTCGACTCTGATCTCCAGCATCTGCAGTCCTCACTTTCTCCTAGGTGTTTGATTTAGTTTGGTTATGGGAGATCACTGGGAATAGATGTAAACTTAGAGAGTTTTGAGAAGGTTTGTAGCTCAGGTTGAGGTTCTGGATGTAGGTTTGCTTGCTGATCTGAAAGGTTCATTTCCAGACATTTCGTCACCATACTAGGTAACATCTTCAGTGGCCTCCGGGCAAAGCCTGCTGATGATTTCTGCTATCTATTTATATATTTGAGTTTCTTTCGCTGGGTGGTGTCATTTCCTGTGGTGGTCAGTTCCTGTGATGATGCCATTTCCTGTACTTTTTCTCGGGGTGGTAGATGAGGTTTAACTCGATGTGTTTGTTGATAGAGTTCCGGTTGGAATGCCATGCTTCTAGGAATTCTCGTGCGTGTCTCTGTTTGGCTTGTCCAAGGATAGATGTGTTGTCTCAGTTGAAGTGGACATGACCCACTCTCACTAGTATCCTTACATACAGATAAGGAAGGACATCATTTCGACTGGGACAACACATCCATCCTAGAACAAGCCAACAGAGACATGCATGAGAATTCCTAGAAGCATGGCATTCCAACTGGAACTCTATCAAAAAATACCTGATTAGATTAGATTAGATTAGATTACAGTGTGGAAACAGGCCCTTTGGCCCAACAAGTCCACACCGACCCGCCGAAGCGAAACCCACCCATACCCCTACATTTACCCCTTACCTAACACTATGGGCAATTCAGTATGGCCAATTCACCTGACCCTGCACATCTTTTGGACTGTGGGAGGAAACCGGAGCACCCGGAGGAAACCCACGCAGACACGGGGAGAACGTGCAAACTCCACACAGTCAGTCGCCTGAGGCGGGAATTGAACCCGGGTCTCTGGCGCTGTGAGGCAGCAGTGCTAACCACTGTGCCACCGTGCCGCCCACTTTAGCTAGACCCCATCTACGACCCCCTGAGAAAAAGAACCGGAAATGACATCACCACAGGAAATGACCACCACAGGAAATGACACCACCAACCCAAAGAAACCCAAACATATAAATAGAAATCAGAAATAATCAGCAGTGCTTAATCCGGAAGCCCACTGAGGATGTTATCCAGTAAGGTAACAAAACGTCTGGAAATGAACCTTCCAGCTTAGTGAGCAAACCTACATTCATGGATGTAAATTACTACTGGATCGATTATCAACCTGACAATTTTGTGCAAAACTGGAGCTGTAGATGAGCTGGACAGATTTTGCTAACTGGTCATTCGATATGAAACATTAACTCTGATTTCTCTGCACAGATGCTGCCAGACCTGCTGAGCTTTTCCAGAAATTTCTGTTTTTGTTTCTGACTAACAGCATCTGCAGTGTTTTTTTTTAACATTTTAACATCTCAGTTACCTGACTAATTATATCCCTTTAATCAAGCTGATTGAGGAAAAAGTTGAACATGTTTTCCAAACATATTTAAATATTCAGATTCCTTTTGTTCTGATTGGTAGATTTTGCTCAGGATTCTAGTACCATATTTGGATTGGTTTAGCAAAAATGATTTGCTTTTGCCTCTTACCTGCATGCCCGTCATTGATTAAAGAGAAATTCTCTGCTGCTGATAGGTTGTAGCCTAGCAACTGGATAGGTTCCAGAGTTGGATCATACTCAAAGATGCCAGTGTGAAAGTCAATGGGTGACTGCTGATGATTCCCACATTCTGGATAGGTGGATTCCCAATGATCTTCCCCATGATCTCCTGGAAATGAAATCCCAATCATTAGTGTTGCTAATGCCTTGCTCAGATAATGGGTTAGCAACATATATAATATCTCACTAGCCAAACAGAACTAAGATCTCATTTTTTTGTGGCTCTAGATCACATTCTCCATTATCATGTGGTAGTTGAGAGATCATGTGACTATGTTAAAAATTATTTTTTTTCTCACAATAACAGAGGACTGTTTAGTCTGGCATTATTACCTAATGCTGGTCTCCTGTATTTTCCCCGTATCCCTGCATTACTATTTAAAAACCATCCAATGCCTCCTTGGATGCTCAATTGAACCTGCATTCACCACAATACCAGGCACTGCAACTAAACGTTGGTGAACTTTCTTTTCTCACATTACCCTTGCTGTGTTTGCACATCACTTTAATTCCATGCCCTTTTGTTCTTGTTTCTTTTACAAGTGGATACAGTTTCTCCCCATCTACTCTGTCCAGCCCAATCATGATTTTGAAAACCTAATTTAGATCTTCTCTCAGCCTCCTTCTCTCCAAGGAGAACAGTCTTAACTTCTTCAATCTATCCTCACCACTGAAGCTTCTTATTCCTGGAGACTCAATGATTCTGACCATGTGCTGTCCCCACTCAAAGATCCTCTAAGACAGGCACAGACCCCAGAAGCGTAAGAGTTGAAAAATCAGAATTCAAACATTTATGATGAAAAAAAATCACATCAGCACCTCTACTTTCCATCCAATGACAAATCCAAGTTGAAATTTAACTTTGTGGTAATATGGTGACTGACAATTGAGCACAGGCCTCAGTGTGAGGTGTGATTCCTTGATGTAAATGAAACTTCAATAGAGCTGTCACAATTTGATGATTTCAGGCAGTGATGTGGAAACCTTGCAATCTTGGAAATCCTTCAGAGCTAGTCTTGAACCAACACCAACCACTTTAACCTTTAATAGCAATGTCTCATCCATGTATTGTGACTTATTTTGAGAGCAGTAGTGCTGGAAGAGAGTATATTTGGGATAATCTTCATTCAACTGTTCTGAGAAGCTTCACAAATTCAAAGAAAGTATTCACATTTCCAGAGTGCTTTCAATACTTCTAGTTGCCTCAAGCACATCACTGCCAATGGGGAGCCCTGAAGTAACTTTAACAATGCTGCAGCCAACCCAGACAGAATAAGCTCCTAAAAGTAGCAATGAGATTAAGTGATGAGACCAGATCATTTATACTTGGAGCTGCTGCTCAGCGATACATCTTGGCTGAGGGAATGCTGAGCTCTGAGGTACCATCATTGAGATGAGAAGGCAAAGTCCGTCACCTAATGTGAATCTGAAAGACTCTATGGCACTATTTCAAAGAGGAGCAGGGGAATTATCCCGAGATTTTTACTGGCAGATGGCACATATTTGGTGGGAACCATAGGAATGCAGATCATTTCTAAAAAAGGTTATTGAGTTAAATGTTGATATTCAGAGGCATTTAAGTGTACTTGTCCATGAGTTACCAAATTAACATAGAGATACAGCAAGTAACGAGGCAGCCCAATTGTATATTAACCTTTATTACAAGTGGGATTGGACTTCAGGAGATAAGAAGGTCTTTCTGCATAATGTCAAACTTTGACAATATCCCATTAAAATGCTCCACAGAAATCATGATTTGGAGATGCTAGTGTTGGACTGGGGTGTGCAAAGTTAAAAATCACACAACACCAGGTTATAGTCAACAGGTTTAATTGGAAGCACTAGCTTTTGGAGCGACGCTCCTTCATCAGGTGGTTGTGGAGTATAAGATCATCAGACAGAGAATTTATAGCAAACGTTTACAGTGTGATGCAACTGGAATTATATATTGAAAAAGACCTGGATTGTTTGTTAAGTCTCTCATCTTTTAGAATGACCATGTTGGTTTCAGTTCTTTCATATATAAATTGCAAAACTTTTTTTAAAGTTACATTCACAAGTGAACTTTAACAATAGGTGCCATGTCAGCTCAGATAATGCACTGAAGGTATGAGGTTAAAATATGTCTGTGCCCCCATGTTCAGACTGATTCTATTCCTAAAAAAAGGATTTACAGAATCTTGTGGATTCATGCAGTTTTAAGCAAAATAAAATGTAATTCTGCAAGTACAAATTCACCCCACAAACTTATGTGTGTGTGTGTAGGGTGAGTGGTTGTCACAGGGTGTGTGTATGTGCAAGTGTGTGAGTGACAAGGGGTATTAGTCTATGAGAGGGTGCGTGTGTGTCTGTGAATATGGGGGTTGTGTATGTGTGACCATATGAGAGACAGGTTGTGTATGAGAGAGGGTTTGAATGATGTATGTGTGTCTTTGTGTGAAAGAGTGTATAGTTAATCGGGTCATCTGTAGTGTGACATGAACCCAAGATCCTGGTTGAGGCCATCCCCATGGGTACCAAACTTGGCTACCAGCCTCTGCTTGGCCACTTTTCATTGCTGCCTGCGCCGAAGTTCGCCTTGGAGGATGGTCACCCAAAGGTCCGAGGTCGAATGTCCCGGACCGCTGAAGTGTTCTCCGACTGGGAGGGTCTGTTGATTGTTATGTGGTGTCCATTTATCCGTTGCCATAGCCTCTGCTTGGTCTCACAAATGTACCAAGCCTCAGGGCATCCTTGCCTGCAGCATATGAGATAAGCACCGTTGGCCGAGTCACATCAGTACCTGGTGCATACAAGGTGGGAGGTGTCCCCACGCTTTATGGTGGTATCCATGTCCACACTCTGACACGTCTTGCAGCAATCAGTGACAGGGTTATAGGGTGTTGTCCTGAAAGGTGGGCAGTTTGCTATGAACAATGATCTTTTTGAGGTTTGGTGGTTGTTTAAAGGTGAGCAGTGGAGGTGTGGGGAAGGTCTTGGCGAGGTGCTCATCCTCATTGATAATGTGTTGCGGACTGCAGAGAACATGGCGTAGATTTTTGGTTCCTGGGATGTACTGGACAATGAAAGGGTACCCTGTTGGTTGCAGCTTGTGTCTGTCTCCTGAGGAGGTCATTACAGTTTCTTGCTGTGGCACTCTTGTTAATATTTGTCAGTCAGGGCTTTCTGATTGGAGCAGGTTAACAGCCCCAGTCAAGGAACTCATATTCTCTGAAGTCCACCCGGCTGACCTCATTACAATCACTGTATCCCACTCCTCCTGAAACATTTTAGCACCGGATCAGGTTCCTCCAACTCAGCCTCTGACGTGGCACGGTGGCTTAGTGATTAGCACTGCTGCCTCACAGCGCCAGGGACCTAGGTTCGATTCCTGCCTCGGGTGACTGTCTGTGTGGGTTTTCTCCAGGTGCTCCGGTTTCTCCCACAACCCAAAGATGTGTAGGTTAGGTGAATTGGCCATGCTAAATTTCCCCTAGTGTTCACGGATATGTAGGTTAGGTGCATTAGTCAGCAGTAAGTATAGAGTAATAGGGGAATGGGTCTGGGTGGGATACTCTTCGTAGAGTTGGTGTGGACTTGTTAGGCCAAATGGCCTGTTTCTACACTGTAGGGATTCTATGTTCATGCCGGCAGCATGGAATGCACAGTAGCTCGCCTCTTGTTTCCAGAGCATCTTGGAAGAAATTCATTCCCTTCTTCAGGCAGCAAAAGCGTCAAGGCAGTGACATCTTGTGCTATCCATCTCAGATTCCAAGGTATCTTTAACGCTTGATGGAGAGTTTGAACTCCCGGGTTCTGGAACCATCAGGAGTTGGGCATGATTTGCTCTTGCAGCACTTGCAGTATTGCAGCTTTCATGTGGTCCACGTGCTTGTTCAGGACCATCAGACCTACCCAAACTTTATATATCACTGTACCTGACCTTGCACTGAACACATCTCATACTCAAGCAAGGACATTCCTGTGGTTCCAACACCAAACTCCGCTCCCTGAAGTGAACTGTCTCTCTCACTCAGCCACGATGTGTTGAACTGGGTTGGATAAGGTCAGAAGTCACAAGACACCAGGTTATATTAAAATTACAAGCTCACAGAGCACTGCGCCTTTGTCAAGTGACAAAGCTGCCTTCATGTGTCGAAGGAGCAGCGTTCTGAAAATCTGTGATTTCAAATAAACCTGTTGGACTATAACCTCCTGTCATGTGACTTCTGACCTGGTTTCTCACATTAGCAAGGTCTTGTGTGTGGCATTAGCATTCCCACACCTCACCACCCCCACCCCGGTCTGGTAATATCAGGTTCAATCTGGTGCTATATCTTCTCAACTCCATTAGCAACTCTGCTGGAGCTATCCCTGTAGTTGCATGAGGGGTTGTCCTATAATAAAATGAGAACTGGGTTCATTTGGTATTGAGTGAAGCTGTCGGCTGTTTCTTTAATTCTGCCTTAAAAGTTTGGACTGCTCTTTCTGCCAGTCCAATGAATGATGGATGATATGGAGCTGCCCTTATATGGCAAATACCATTTGACTTTAAGAAATACTCAAACTCCCTACTGGTAAACAATGGTCAATAATCTGTGACCAACACTTCTGGGAGTCCGTACTGTAAAAAATGTGCGCAGTTTTTTTTATTGTCATCCACGTGTTTCACAAATGAATTCCATGCAGATCCAGCCATTTTAAGTGGGTGTCTACAATGACTAACAGTATTGAGTCCATGAAAGGACATGAACAGTCAACGTATTAGCTTTAAAATGGTGATGCACAAGGATAGACCGGATCTAAAAGTTGAAGTTCTAAATTGGAGGAAGGCTAATTTTGACAGTATTAGGGAAGAACATTCAAAAGCGGATTGGAGGCAGCTGTTCACAGCTAAAGGAATGGCTGGAAAATGGGAAGCTTTCAGAAATAAGATAACAGGAGTCCAGAGGTAACAGGAGTCCAGAGATAACAGGAGTCCACTCTAACACTGTTAGAGTGAAAGGAAAGGTGTAGGGAATGCTGGATGACTAGAGAAATTGAGGCTTTGGTTAAGAAAAAGAAGGAAGCATATATCAGGTATAAACAGGAGTGATCGAGCTAATCCTGAGAAGAGTATAAAGGCAGTAGGAATATACTTAAGAGGGAAATCAGGAGTACAAAGAGGGGACATGAGATAGTTTTGGCAAAGAGGGTTAAGATTAGATTAGATTAGATTACAGTGTGGAAACAGGCCCTTCAGCCCAACAAGTCCACACCGACCCGCCGAAGCGAAACCCACCCATACCCCTACATTTACCCCTTACCTAACACTACGGGCAATTTAGTATGGCCAATTCACCTAACCTGCACATCTTTGGACTGTGGGAGGAAACCGGAGCACCCGGAGGAAACCCACGCAGACACGGGGAGAACGTGCAAACTCCACACAGTCAGTCGCCTGAGTCGGGAATTGAACCCGGGTCTCTGGCGCTGCGAGGCAGCAGTGCTAACCACTGTGCCACCGTGCCGCCCACTAAGGAGAATCCAAAGGCTTTTTATAAAGACAAAAGGGTAACTAGGGAGAGAATACAGCCCCTCAAAGATCAGCAAGGCAGCCTATGCGTTGAGACGCAGGAGATGGGGGAGATACTAAATGAGTATTTTGTATCAGTGTTTACTGTGGAGAAGAACATGGAAGATACAGAATGTGAGGAAATAGATGGTGACAACTTGAAAAATTTGCATATTACAGAAGAGGAAGTGCTGGATGTCTTAAAAGGCATAAAGCTAGATAAATTCCCAGGACCTGACCATGTGTACCCTACAACTCTGTGGGAAGCTAGAGAAGTGATTGCTGGGCCCCTTGGTGAGAAATTTGTATCATCGATAGTCACAGGTGAAGTGCCGGAAGACTGGTGGTTGGCTAACGTGGTGCCACTATTTAAGAAAAGTGGTAAGGACAAGCCAGGGAACTATAGACTGGTGAGCCTGACATTGGTGGTGGGCAAGTTGTTGGAAGGAATCCTGCGGGACAGGATTTACATGTATTTGGAAAGGCAAGGACTGATTAGGGATAGTCAGCATGGCTTTGTGCGTGGGAAACCATGTCTCACAAACTTGATTCAATTTTTTGAAGAAGTAACAAAGAGGATTGATGAGGGCAGAGCGATGTTTTTAGATTAGATTCCCTACAGTATGGAAACCGGTCCTTCGGCCCAACAAGTCCACACCAACCGTCCAAAGAGTAACCCACCCAGACCCATTCCCCTACCTTACCCTATATTTATCCCTGTCCAATGCACCTAATACTATGGGCAATTTAGCATGGCCAATTCACCTGACCTTTGGATTGTGGGAGAAAACCGGAGCACCCAGAGGAAACCCACATAGACATCAGGAGAATGTGCAAACTTCACACAGGCAATCGCCCAAGGTGGGAATCAAATCCAGGTCCCTGGTACTGTGAGACAGCAGTGCTAACCACTGAGCCTTGTAAATATATGGCTTACTTGTAAAATAGAGGGCTGGCTGCGAGTGTAAATATATTCGGCATTCGGACGCCTGTGGTGATGCGGTGTTACGTGGGTAGCAGGAGGTCACGTGATGCTCTGTTTCGCGCCCCGGAAGAGTGCGAGGAGATCACGTGGTGCTCCGTTTCGCGGGCCGAAGAAGATCACGTGGTGCTCCGTTTCGCGGGCAAAAGAAGGTCACGTGGGGTCGGACATCCGGGAACACGAGGAGGCGGAAAATGGAGTCAGATCAACAGCCAATCAGAAGACAATCCTACCTCAGTGATTGCATGACGTTTTTTATTGTATAAAAGACTGGGTCAGGGACAGCAATACTTTTTGAACTGACACACTTTGTAGTTTGTCAGGGACAGAAAGGTCTAGACCCAGAGCACTGTATACTTTGTCCACTTACTGCTAAAATAAACGAAGAGTGTGAGATTGAATATCTTCTCCCATTGCTTCATTTAAAGAACACGCAGGACTAGGCTCACACATAGAAGAAAGTAAGTTGGTAGATTGAGCCAAAGTCCGACAGCCACCATGCCAGTTGACCTGATCTATTAGAACTTCAGTATGGCAGTTCCTCATGGTAGACCGGTTAGCATAGGTCTGAAGGGCATAGGTTTAGCATGAGAGAGGAAAGATATAAAAGGGACCTAAGTGGCAACTTTTTCATGCAGAGATGGTGCTTGTATGGAATGAGCTGCCAGAGGAAGTGGTGGAGGCTGGTACAATTACAGCATTTAAAAGGCATCTGGGTGGGTGTATGAATAGGAAGGGTTTAGAGGGATATGGATCACGTGTTGGCAAATGGGACTAGATTGGGTGGGGATATCTGATCAGCATGGATGAGTTGTTTCCATGATGTATATCTCTATGTAACAGAGTCCAGGGTTTACACGGCTATTCCCACGAGTGTGGGGAGCTGCTGGTGGTAACCTTTGCCCTTGCTGGCACACTGGTGTCCACACCAACGCAGCTATGTCTGCATGCAATCCTCACCGCCAGACATACCTTCTCACCAGCATTTTTATTTTAAAAACTTCCTGACTGCCAGACCTTCCTTTGCTGTTTGGGTGTAGTTATGCACTACATTAGCCAAAGTCCAAAATGCATACACTGTTGGCTTTTCCTCTCCTCTGGCCACCCTTGAGATAACACTAATCTGATTGTGTACGGGAAGGCATTGCATGTTATCTGGGATCATTGTGAGCCAACACCTTGGAAGATGGTAGCTATTTCTTCACTTTCGTGAAAGCTATGGCTTGGCTACGTGACCAAACCAAGGCTGACCCTTTTTTAAGAGCTGATGCAAAGGTCAGGTTATGTATGAACTTTCCATAATAGTTCATGAGCCCAAGGAGAGACCTAATCTCCAGTATTGATGTGAGTGCTGGGGTATCTTTAACTGCCTTCACTTTATCCTCCAATGGGTATAATGCTGTATTGTCAAGTCGGTAGCCCAAGTAGGTCACTTAGCGGGCCTGGAACACATATTTTTCCCTTCTAAGGTGTGTTCCTACTATGGTGTGATCCATATAAGGACTATGTCCATGTTTTCTAAGTGCTCCTTACTGGTCTTCCCTGTTAATAGAGAAATGGTGACCTGGGTAGACCTTGAAAATCGTTTTCCATTTTGAAAAATTGTACAGGCTGACAAAACCCCAAATGACAGTCTCACATATTGGTACAGACGCTTATAGTGACTAATTGTAGCATACTTCTGGGAATCCTCATCTAATCACGTTTGCAAAAACGCATGGCTCATGTCCAGCTTCATGAAAGACATCCCTCAGCCTCCTGATAGCTTTGCATATAAACTCTCTATGCTAGGGACTAGGTATTTATCTAGCTGTGAAAAGTGACTTACCATTTGTTTAAAATTTCAATAAAGGTGAACTGATCTGTCATGCTTCACTATTAGTATGAAGTATGAAGCATGACATGGTACTGCCTATTCCTCAAACTGGACTGGTTTGATGATCCCTTTGCTTTCCAACTTTCTGATTTCTGCCTCTATGTTTACCCAGAAGGCAAGTAGTACTGTGCTAGCCTTGCTGAATCATGGCATTACTTCCTGGTCAACATGCAAGGTGTCCTAAGATCCTTTGACAGTCCATCAACCTTTCTGAAAGACTTCCAGATATTTAATTAGGACTTTACTCAGTCTAATGTTCAATTAGAACATTTTCTAATTGAAAACTGTCCATCCAATCGAGGTGAATCTTTCTCAACCAACTTCACCCATCAAGCTTGGGCCCAAGCCTTTTACCACATTCAATGCTAACTGAACCACTTGCTTCTCATAAGAAACCCAGAACAAAGGTGTACCCTTAATCAAAAAGGTTCTGCAGTATAGGTTTCCTGAAGAAGGGCTTATGCCCGAAACGTCGATTCTCCTGCTCCTTGGATGCTGCCTGACTTGCTGTGCTTTTCCAGCAACACATTTTTCAGTATAGGTTCTCAGTCTAGCCGAGGTCTTGCACAAACTTAAGACTTAACGTCCAGAGCTAATTTTGTGAAAAACTGGTTCTGCGATCACTGAAATGGCTGTGTCACTGTTAAACACAATTAGAACTGTGTGACCATTTACTCAGGCGTTTATTTTGATTGGTTCTGATTAGGAAGTTGCTAAGCAATTTAACTGTTCCAAACCAGATGTAGGTGGACTTTCCTGGAAACAGGCCTATGAGTTCTCTTACTCAATTTTGGTTTCGTGGGACGTTTTTGCTGTCTTGAGTCCACATATTGCCATGGCTTGACAGTGTGGATCTTGAAGAAAATTTTAACCATTTTGCCAAGGCTTGGCTTTGTTTTGGGATTTTGCCATGCACTGACCTCGAGTTCTCCTGTAGGAAATGTCCTGAGTGTGCTATGCAATTGCCTTCACTCAAGTGATGTACCCCAAGCTCAGTCGGACTGCTGAGGGTGACCACTTCCAATGGAACACCCTGCAGCTCATATGCTCCAGTTGCCCCATTGTCCAATTACAAAGCCAGTTGTGTAGCCTGTTTGAAGTCCAGTTGGGCTTCCGTTAGTAGGTGCTTTTGCATAGTTACATACCAAACAATTGTTCAGCACTCTTTTAAGGGTTAAACTAAAGTCTCGTGCTTCTGCCAATCATCTCAACCATCAAAAATCAAAGTACAGATTCTCCTGATTCTCGAATAGTGCCTCAATAGTGTCCAGAATTAGAGGAGGCTTGGGGCTATAACATTCCTTAACTAAATCTCTCAACTCTCGAAAGATTTTAATATCTGGCACCTCAGGGAAATTTAAGTTCCTGATAACTGTAAAAGCTGCAGGTCCACAAGCTGTCAGGAGAATTACTCGTTGCTTTTCATCTACCGCAATGCCATTTGCCCAGAAAAAAGATTATGCATTCTTTCCACTGTTATGGACCAGAATATACCTCCTCGAAACATATTAAGAAGGTAGCCTAGGGCCTAATATTTTCTTATTTTAAAGGTAAATGCGAGTGCTGTGTTCCAGATGCAATTTGATTGGTCAGACTAAGCAAAGCACAATTTACTCAAATGCTATCATTAAAATACAATTAAAGATAAAAGAATTTGGAATAACTTAACTATATTGGAAAACTTAACAGAACAGTATATACGGTAAATATTACTAATTAACTGTTCCAAAATAGTAACATATAGACCCTAGCAACATCTGCCAAAAGCTAACTAAAAATTCTGGATCTGTTAGAACCTGACCACAGCCACTCAAGCTGCTTCTTTTGAATCAACTTTAAAAAAACCCGAATGCCTCACAGGTTGTTTATCTTCTTGTAGACTGCTCAAAACCTCTCCCTCAGTCTCTCTCTAAAAGATACCAGGGCAAAACACGCTTCTTAAAGCCACAGCATCATCACACGACATACTGGGCCCAATCTTCAATGGCAGTCTTGAATGAGTCCATAAGACCATAAGACCATAAGACATAGGAGTGGAAGTAAGGCCATTCGGCCCATCGTGCCCACTCTGCCATTCAATCATGGCTGATGCGCATTTCAGCTCCACTTACCAGCGTTCTCCCCGTAGCCCTTAATTCCTCTAGACAACAAGAATCTATCAATCTCGGCCTTGAAGACATTTAGCGTCCCGGCTTCCACTGCACTCCGTGGCAATGAATTCCACAGGCCCACCACTCTCTGGCTGAAGAAATGTCTCCGCATTTCTGTTCTGAAATGACCCCCTCTAATTCTAAGGCTGTGTCCACGGGTCCTAGTCTCCTCGTCTAACGGAAACAATTTCCTAGCATCCACCTTTTCCAAGCCATGTATTATTTTGTACGTCTCTATTAAGTCTCCCCTTAATCTTCTAAACTCCAACGAATACAATCCCAGTATCCTCAGCCGTTCCTCATATGTTAGACCTGTCATTCCAGGGATCATCCGTGTGAATCTCCGCTGGACACGTTCCAGTGCCAGTATGTCCTTCCTGAGGTGTGGGGACCAAAACTGGACACAGTACTCCAAATGGGGCCTAACCAGAGCTTTATAAAGTCTTAGTAGTACATCTCTGCTTTTATATTCCAACCCTCTTGAGATAAGAGACAACATTGCATTCGCTTTCTTAATCACGGACTCAACCTGCATGTTTACCTTTAGAGAATCCTCGACTAGCACTCCCAGATCCCTTTGTGCTTTGGCTTTATTAATTTTCTCACCATTTAGAAAGTAGTCTATGCTTTTATTCTTTTTGCCAAAGTGCAAGACCTCGCACTTGCTCACGTTAAATTCCATCAGCCATTTCCTGGACCACTCTTCCAACCTGTCTAGATCCTTCTGTAGCCTCCCCACTTCCTCAGTACTACCTGCCTGTCCACCTAACTTCGTATCATCGGCAAACTTCGCTAGAATGCCCCCGGTTCCCTCATCCAAATCATTAATATATAATGCGAACAGCTGTGGCCCCAGCACCGAACCCTGTGGGACACCGCTCGTCACCGGCTGCCATTCTGAAAAAGAACCTTTTATCCCAACTCTCTGCCTTCTGTTAGACAGCCAATCCTCAATCCATCCCAGCAGCTCACCTCGAACACCATGGGCCCTCACCTTGCTCAGCAGCCTCCCATGTGGCACCTTATCAAAGGCCTTTTGAAAGTCTAGATAGACCACATCCACTGGGTTTCCCTGGTCTAACCTACTTGTTACCTCTTCAAAAAATTCCAACAGGTTTGTCAGGCATGACCTCCCTTTACTAAATCCATGTTGACTTGTTCTAATCAGACTCTGCTCTTCCAAGAATTTAGAAACCTCATCCTTAATGATGGATTCTAGAATTTTACCAACAACCGAGGTTAAGCTGATTGGCCTATAATTTTCCATCTTTTGCCTTGATCCTTTCTTGAACAAGGGGGTTACAACAGCGATCTTCCAATCATCCGGGACCTTTCCTGACTCCAGTGACTCTTGAAAGATCTCAACCAATGCCTCTGCTATTTCCTCAGCCACCTCTCTCAGAACTCGAGGGTGTATCCCATCGGGGCCAGGAGATTTATCAATTTTAAGACTTTTTAACTTTTCTAGCACTATCTCTTTCGTAATGGCAACCATACTCAACTCAGCCCCGTGACACCCTTTAATTTTTGGGATATTACTCATGTCTTCCACTGTGAAAACTGACGCAAAGTACTTGTTAAGTTCTCCTGCTATTTCCTTATCTCCCATCACTAGGCTTCCTGCATCAGTTTGAAGTGGCCCAATGTCTACTTTTGCCTGTCGTTTGTTTCTTATGTACTGAAAGAAACTTTTACTATTATTTCTAATATTACTGGCTAGCCTACCTTCATATTTGATCCTCTCATTTCTTATTACACTCTTTGTTATCCTCTGTTTGCTTTTGTATCCTTCCCAATCTTCTGATTTCCCACTGTTCTTAGCCACTTTATAGGATCTCTCTTTTTCTTTAATACATTTCCTGACTTCCTTTGTCAGCCAAGGTTGTCTAATCCCTCCCCGGTTAATCTTTATTGTCTTGGGAATGAACCTCTGTACAGTGTCCTCAATTATACCTACAAACTCCTGCCATTTTTGCTCTACTGTCTTCCCGGTTAGCCTCTGCTTCCAGTCTATTTTAGTCAGTTCCTCTGTCATGCCCTCATAATTACCTTTATTCAACTGTAACACCATTACATCCGATTTTGCCTTCTCCCTTTCAAACTCCAGACTGAACTCGACCATATTATGGTCGCTACTTCCTAAGGGTTCCCTTACTTTAAGATCTTTTATAGAGTCTGGTTCATTGCAAAGCACTAGGTCCAGAATAGCCTGCTCTCTTGTGGGCTCCATGACAAGCTGTTCCAAAAAGCCATCCTGTAAGCATTCCATGAATTCCCTTTCTTTAGATCCACTAGCAACATTATTTACCCAGTCCACCTGCATATTGAAGTCTCCCATGATCAATGTAACCTTGCCTTTCTGACATGCCTTCTCTATTTCCCGGTACATGTTGCGTCCCTGGTCCTGACCACTGTTAGGAGGTCTATACACAACTCCAATTATGTTTTTTTTTGTCTTTGTGGTTCCTCAATTCCACCCACACAGACTCCACATCATCTGACGCTATGTCATTCAATACCATAGATTTAATTTTGTTCTTAACTAACAAGGCAACCCCACCCCCTCTGCCCACCTCTCTGCCTTTTCAATAAGTTGAAAAACCATGGAGGTTTAACTGCCAGTCCTGACCCCACTGTAACCAAGTCTCTGTGATGCCTACTACATCATAATCATTCACTATTATCTGTGCCATTAGTTCATCGGCTTTGTTATGAATGCTACGAGCATTCAGGTAAAGTGCCTTAATGCTAACTTCCTTATCATTAGAGATGTTGGAAGTCATAAGTCCTAAGTTATCCTTGCTTTTTACTGCATTCTCAGTCTGCCTCAATTTTAAATCTGCCTGGAAACATGCTATCCTGCTGCTTATCTTGCCATTTACCTCCATACTCCCTGTCGCTTTCACTTTCCCTTCCCCCCCAACTCAGAAGTTTAAAGTCCTACTGACCACCCTATTTACCCTCTTCGCTAGAACATTGGTACCTGATCGGTTCAGGTGGAGACCGTCCCAACGGTACAGATCCCCCCTGTTCCATAACTGATGCCAATGCCCCATGAAGTGGAATCCCTCTTTCCCACACCAATCCCTTAGCCACGTGTTTACTTGCCTAATTTTCTTGTCCCTATGCCAATTGGCACGTGGCTCGGGCAGTAATCCGGAGATTATGACCCTTGAGGACCTGTGCTTCAATTTCCTGCCTAGTGCTTCGTAATGCCCAAACAGGTCCTCCACCCTAGTCTTGCCTATGTTGTTGGTACCAACGTGGACCACAACAACTGGATCCTCCCCCTCCCGCTCCAATATCCTTTCAAGCCGGTCGGAGATGTCTCGCACCCTGGCACCGGGCAGGCAACACACCATGCGAGGACTCCCAATCCGGCTTGCAAAGGATACTATCTGTCCCCCTAATTATAGAATCCCCTATAACCACTACTTGTCTATTAGCTCCCCCCTCTTGAATGGCCTTCTGCACCATGGTGCCTTGGTCAGTTGGCTCATCCTGTCCAGAGCCCTTTTCCTCATCCGAACAGGGAGCAAGAATCTCGTGCCTGTTGGACAAGGTCAAGGGCTGAGGCTCCTCCACTCCTGAACTCCGGTTCCCCCTACCTGCCTCACTTATAGTCACACTCTTTGGGAGTCAAGCTTCCCAAATAACAGCATGATGCTTACTCCAACTCAAAGAAGAGTTGCAAGTGAATTTCTTCAGCAGTGTGCTTCTCTTTTGTTGCTTTTGAAATATCGCCACAAAGGCCAGTATCTCATCACCAAATGACCCTTTATTCACACATGGGGAGTCCTTGATACTTATCCAGCTTCTTCAGAGCCAGCTCTCAAGAGTGAACAGAATCTTTGACTCTTGTTTATATCTGTCAGCCAGGGTTCCCTGATTGGAGCAGATTAACAGCCCCAATCTGGGAACTCATATTTAATGAGGTCCACCTGATTGACTGGTTACAATCGCTACATACATGGCAGTACAGAATGTAGCTTGGCCTCAGAGGGAATGCAACAAATGCTCATGGATTTCTGGGGGGTGAGATTAACTATAATAGGATTATATCCTCCAGAGTTTAGAATGGATGTGCTTCCTTTGAACAGATAAAATACTTCAAGTATTTAACAGTAGATGCTGAGGGGCTATTTGTCCTGCTTGGAGGACAGGACAAGATTAAGATGACTGATGAGTTCAGACTATGAGACAGTGAGGACTGCAGATGCTGGAGATCAGAGTTGAAAAGTGTGGTGCTGGAAAAGCACAACAGGTCAGGCAGCATCTGAGCAGCAGGTGAGTAAAGGGAGGTGGAGAAAATGTGTTTGGAGTCATACGTAGCACAAGAGAAAATGTTTGTGGTTGTTGGAGGTCAGACATCTCAAGTCCAGGACATCATGCCTCTGCAGTGAGTGGGACTTGAACCTGGGCTTCATGCCTTAGATGAAGGGACACTGCCACTATGCCATAAAACATTCCTCTCCTTGTATTACAGGATAGATATTTTTCTATATCAACCTATTCAGAAATGTTATTACATGCCTCTGAAGTGGATTGAACTTGAATCCAGGCCTCCAGTTCAGAGGTAAGGATGCTACCATTGTACTACAAAAGCCCCCCTGTGCCAAACCATCTTCATCGATTAGATTAGATTAGATTACATTACATTACAGCGTGGAAACAGGCCCTTCAGCCCAACAAGTCCACACCGACCCCTACATTTACCCCTTACCTAACACTACGGGCAATTTAGCATGGCCAATTCACTTGACCTGCACATCTTTGGACTGTGGGAGAAAACCGGGGCACTCAGGAGGAAACCCACGCAGACACGGGGAGAACGTGCAAACTCCACACAGTCAGTCGCCTGAGGCAGGAATTGAACCCAGGTCTCTGGCGCTGTGAGGCAGCAGTGCTAACCACTGTGCCACCGTGCCGCCCAAACTCTAACCACCGTGCTAACCACCATGTTCTTCATCATCCTTTCCTCCATCACAAGGTTAGAAGTGGGGATATTCAGTAATGTTCAGCAGCTTTCGTGGAACCTCAGGTACTGAAGCAGTCTGTGTCAATATGTAACAAGACTTGGACAGAATCTTGATTTGAGCTGACAAGTGACGAGCAACATTTGCTCCACACCAATGTCAGGCAATGATCATCTCACACAAGAGACATTCAAGACACTGAATCACCCAGAATTGGGTAACCACCACAATGAAGCATCCACCTATATTGCATGAATAAATATTCAAATTAACTCAGACTGTCACAACTTTTACAATGTCTTTTCAATTTCCACATTTAAGCACCAATTTGTTTTATCCTAAAGTTTCATCATATTTCTACTGATGTTAACAATGAGAGCTCTGAGCCTTCCTTTTCTTTTGGAAGCAATCTTTGACTTAACAACTTATACGAAGAGGTTGGAATTAACTCAGTTATTTTCTGAATGCTGTCATTTGATCTGACAAAAATCCAAACCAACCTTTCCAGCCACCAGTGTTATCATGTAAGATTTAAATTGCTTCACCCGAAACTAACACTTGTAGGTTTCAAAATCTACCTTTCTTCTCAGAGTTTCACATGTTAACAAGGTTCTGAATTCCCAGCAGACAATAAATTAACAAGTTATTAGGCGAGAGAAAGAAGCAAAACAGCATTGTAATTATCGAGAGAAGGCAACATTAAGTCCTGTTACACTTCTCAAATTTAGCATTTTTTTCAAATAGTAAATTGTAAGAATTCCCTTCAATGAATGTCTGGTGTGGTGCAGAGTTACATTGGTCAAAAATCCCAGATCACAATGCTGACCCTGCTTTCAGTAACACATCTTGAAAAATGTCCATGTTATAGAAGAGGTGGTACTGGATGTCTTAAAACGCATAAAACCCAGGACCTGATCAGGTGTAGGCAGAAGTGGGTACTGCAGATGCTGGAGATTAGAGTTAAGATTAGAGTGGTGCTGAAAAAGCACAGCAGGTCAGGCAGCATCCAAGGAGCAGAAAATCGACGTTTCGGACAAAAGCCCTCAAAGGGCTTTACCTGAAACGTCGATTTTTCTGCTCCTCGGATGCTGCCTGGCCTGTTGTACTTTTCCAGCACCACTCTAACCAATCCTCTCTGATCAGGTGTACCCTAGAATTCTTTGGGAATATAGGGAAGTGATTGCTGGGCCCCTTGTTGAAATACTCACATCATCGATAATCACAGGTGAGGTGCCAGAAGACTGGAGGTTGGCTAACGTGGTGCCACTATTTAAGAAAGGTAGTAAGGAAAAGCCAGGGTACTACAGGCCGGTGATGGGCAAGTTGTTGGAGAGAATCCTGGGGAACAGGATTTGGAAAGGCAAGGACTCATTAGGGATATTCAACATGGCTTTGTGTGTGGGAAGTCATGTCTCACAAACTTGACTGAGTTTTCTGATGATGTAACAAACAGGATTGACGAGGCCAGAGCAGTGGACATGATCTATATGGAATTCAGCAAGGTTCCTCTTGGGAGACTGGTTAGCAAGGTTAAATCACATGGAATAGAGGAAGAACTAGCCATTTGGATACAGAACTGACTTGAAGGTAGAAGACAGTGAGTGGTGGAGATTTTCAGACTGGAGGCCTGAACCAGTGGTCTGCCATAAGGATCGGTGCTGGGTCCACTCACTACTTTTTGTCATTTAAATGAATGATTTGGATGTCAACGTAAGAGGTACAGTTGGCATGAATGTGTTGGACCGAAGGGTCTGTTTTACATCTCTATGACACTATGAGTCTCAGTGGATTGGGGAGGTGAGGGGTACAAATGATTCCAGACCCTCTGATCAAACAAAATACAGTAAATATAATTTGAACCAGATCTGGGATGTTGCATTGGTGAGGTCATCACACCCTACTGTGCCGTCCAATTAGCACTAATCTTAGATAGGAGAAAGTGAGGACTGCAGATGCTGGAGATCAGAGCTTAAAAATGGGTTGCTGGAAAGCGCAGCAGGTCAGGCAACATCAAAGGAACAGCCTTTCCTGAAGAAGGGCTTATGCCCGAAACGTCAATTCTCCTGTTCCTTTGATGCTGCCTGACCTGCTGCGCTTTTCCAGCAACACATTTTTAAGCACTAATCTTAGATAGTGTTGGTGTAGAACTGAGACAATTGTGAACATGACAGATAGATACCCAATAAATGCAAACACTAACACTGAGCTGCAATCAGTTTGCTGTTGAACTGTGGAAACAGCCAGTGCCCACTTGAGTGTACAGTTGGACAGTGTGATGTAAAATGAGCCTTCTTTGACTAGGAGGGAAGAAAAAAAAAGCAAGAAGCACTCACCAGTGTAAGTCCACTCGGATACTGCAAAGAAAATATGAAAAAAATTATTGAAATGAAGTTATGAAGTGTGCATTATTTATCTTTGTACACAGTCAAACACCACTGGTTAGATTTTGGTGGAAAAATGTCAATGGTGCATGTGAACATGACGGTTAAGTTGGTCAGTAAATTCAGGAGATGAAGAAATATTTGGGAAAAGGAGAGAATTGCAAATCACTAAATTTGCAGGTTGATGTACTCTCATTTACTATTTGCTTAAAGTTGGCAACATATCCCCTTTAACCTCCACATTATCTGTAAGAGGATGCTGAACTTGCAAATTAATTACCCATTAGTAAAATTCAAAGATGGTAAATAGCAGAACATTTTTTACACCACTTCATAGATGCTAAGGCAATGGCCAGCAATCTCTAACTCAAAGAGGAAACAATATATCTTGTACAATCTCAGTCTGGTAAGTAATAAATAGTTGTTGAAAATTAAAGTTACACTTTTTTTACTTTTTCTTTGCCCCCTCTCTCAACTAATCTTTTCTTTCCCTCAGTTTCTGCACCAGATTTAATCCTTTGAAGGAGCAGCACCAGCGGACTGGGTTGTAAATCTTAAATCTACTGTTCAACGCTGTAGGGATTCTATGATTCTAAGTTGAATAAATCCAGAATAAAAGAATAAACACAATAAACCAGAACAACATACAAACTCCAATTCCCCAATATACAAAATATCCCATTTACCAAGTGCAGGAGCGATTCGCTGAGTGAAACTACTGCACTTATCCGTCCAGACCCTGGTAACTGCAGCTCATTAAATTAACCTCAGACATTCCAGAGCTTTGCTCCGTTTCAGAGATCCTGGTCTCATTTATCAGCTAAATATCCAGTGGAAAACCAATCAGTCTGAGGACTCTGAAGCTCACCCTCCCCTACTAATCCCCCAGGCTGAGGAAACATCAAAACTGACTCCCTTCCATTCTGCGAGGGCTCCCTCACTGACTCTTCTGCAGCCTGTCTGACCCCCTCAGTGATTTCCCCCAACCTGTGAGGGCTTCCTCATCCAAACGCCAGTCTGTGGGGACACCCCTAGGAACACTGAACCCACAACCGAGTGAAATTAGCCACAATGAAACTAAGTGAGATGCCTTAATTAAACCTCCTATTCTCCCAGCTTCCTCACCCCGAGACCACCCCCCTCCACTCCAACGCTGAAACTCACCCTACTTGCCTCGCACCCCTCCAAACCCTCGCCCTCTTCATCCCTCATCCCCAAACCCTCACTCACCTCCAGACGCCAGAACTCTGTTCCTTAGATCCAGGAGGCGAAGAATGAGAATCGCTGATCTCCAGAAACACGATCGTGAGCCGAGGGACATGATTCAGACTCCAGCTTCTCCCCTCTCCGACTGAGTGTCTGGGCTGTTTCTAATGAGGGTTGGGGGTGGGTTCGGCCCAGCCTCTCTGGGCGTTACTGTGTAGAGCTGCAGGACACGGTGGGGCCCGTCTAACCGGTTCAAATCTTATTTATTTATTTACTCATTCATTAATTGCATTGCGAGATCTGTTTTGTCTAGTCAGAACAGCCCCCTCACCAGCTCCACCCCCTGTCCCTGAGTGAGGGTCAAGGGGCTGGAGAAGGGGATAATGTATTTCCCCAAAAGTGTCGCTCTCTTTCCTCATTCTGCATTCACGCTCTACATTTCATTGTTTCTCTGAAATGAAACAAAGAACGGCGGGTGCTGAAAATCAGTAATAAAAATAGCAAATGCTGGAGAAGCTCAGCAGATCTGTGGGAAGGAAGCAGATTTTCTTTCAACTCCAACGACCCAATAGTTTCTGTTTTATTTTCACTGTCTCTCTTCGGCGGCTTCAGAAATCTTCCCAGATTGAAGTAATTGAATTTTCTGTAAATTAAAAAATACCAGTGCCTCAAAGAAAAAGATTTGTAACAATCAGGTTAAGAACTGAAGCAATAAAATAATGATTGAAATATTCGGCCATGAAGTGGGGACCGCCTGGACCAGCAAGGAATGGGAAGGTTAACGGTCTCACACTGCAGCCTGGTTAAATATGGACAAAGGGAAGGGGGGGAACGGGAGATGAATGTCTAACTCCATACATCTCATTGTCATCAATTACCAATAACTTCAAACAAAAAGCCGTGATACCGGAAAAGCTGAAACAAAAACAGAAATGGTTGGAGAAACTCAGCATCTCTAGGGGAGATTCAAATTTTCTGTGGGGAGGGGGGGTTGCATTAAAAAAAGTTTGTGTACTTGCACAAGTCCTAAAGCAGTTCTGCACAGCATATCAAGAAATATAAACTTTGAGTCGTACTTTACCAGCAAAGACCGATGACACTTCACCCTAACTCGGGATACTATTTGCCTACATTTGAGGCAATTAGAGGCAACTGAACCCAGCCTCAGTGTATTTGGCAGAATACCTTAGACTGTGGTCCTTCTGTGAGAAAGAGCAACGATTCCTTAAACCCTGGAAGTCAAAGGAGACTGAAGTAGCCTGTGATGCTTTGAATAGGGGAACTACGTGTAAGAAATGGTGTCGAATGAGTCATCCCTTTAATGGGAAGTCATATCCAGGTTGAGAACAGACTGGTTTTGTTTGCAATCAGGTTCCTGTTTTGTTTTCTGGGTGCAGACTGGAGACCAGTAGGAACAAAACAGAAGGTGATGAAATGGCTGACAAGGGAGCAGAATGAGAGAAAAGAAGCAATAATGGAGAGGCAGAGAATGTGTGACTTTGATGAGACATGATTTGGAGATGCCGGTGTTGGACTGGGATGTATAAAGTTGAAAATCACACAACACTAGGTTTAATTGGAAGCACTAGCTTCCACCTGATGAAGGAGCAGCGCACCGAAAGCTAGTGCTTCCAATTAAACCTTTTGGACTCTAACCTGGTGTTGTGTGATTTTCAACTTTGATGAGACAGAGTGGGAATGTGGTAAATTTGAAATGGGGTGAGTGAAGGGTGGCACGGTGGCTCAGCGGTTAGCACCACAGCCTCACAGCGCCAGGGACTTGGGTTTGATTCCAGCTTCGGGTGTCTGTGTGGAGTTTGCACCTTTTTCCTGTGTCTGTGTGGGTTTCCTCCGGGTGCTCCAGTTTCCTCCCACAATCCAAAGATGTGCAGGTCAGGTGGATTGGCCATGGTAAATTGCCCATAGTGTTATGTGCATTAGTCAGAGGGAGGCAGGTCTGGATGGGTTGTTCTTCGGAGGGTTGGTGTGGGCTTGCTGGGTCGAAGGGCCTATTTCCACACCACAGGGAATCCAATCTAATTGAGAATGGCAATTTTAAAAGGTTCCCAGCTCCATGCGCCTTCCACCAACTCAAACAGAGCATAAAAACCAAAGAACCGCTGGAAAACCTCAACAGGTCTGGCAGCACCTGTGGAGACAAAGCAGAGTTAACATTGATCCTTCTTCATAACATTTTGGACATTGTTTCACAGTTTGGGTATAAATTTGAGAAAGTTTTGTGAGAGATGATAGGGAGAGATTATTCCTCTTTATTGCCCGCCTTGACTGGCTGAAACCATTTTGTCTGTTTTAATCCCAAGGAACTGACAAATAACTCATTTCCTTGTGAGTTTCAGAAGAAAGACGAGTGTCTATTGCTTCATACAATATGCAATACAATACACCCTCACACTCATATACACTCACTGACATGATCAGTAGGAGATTGCTGTTAGACATTTACCACTTTTCATAGGGTGAAGTCCTGGCATCCTTTCTTTGTCTGCTGAAGAAAAAGAAATTTTGGAAGGAGGAATTCACCTTTGTTTTAAGATTCTTTTTTAGTCTAATCAAGTCAAGGTGCAATACCCTGTAGTGAATCCCAGTTGCAGTTCCTCAGAGTGAGAGATCAAGGCCAGCCAGAGCCTTTGTGTACATACATTTTCAAGCTGAGTGTCTTTGGCAGGGTATCACCTATTCAATTGCATAGAATTGTCTAATCAAACATGCTGTAAGGCAACTCTTTACCCAAAGCTTATTATGTCATGTGACCAGTGCATCTCCTTTCATTTTCTGATCCATCGTTTCTTATGGTAGGGCCTTTGATAGATTTCAAGAATTCAAACACCATTGTGGTAAGAGAGAGCTTTGCGCACCAATTTTCTGGATTTTCAATTTGGAGTTGAAAAGTCAGCAAACAGTACTGTAAAGTTGAATCAAAAACAGAAATTGCTGGGGAAACTCAGCAGGAGAGAAAACAGAGTTAATGTTTCAAGTCCAGTGGCCCTTCAAAAGGTCAAATAAAGCCAGTCCCATGTAACATTGTTTGCAGACATAAATTAGAAAGTTTGAAATTCCAATTTTGAAGCATCAGGGTCACTGGGCTCAAAATGTTAACCCTTTTCTCTCCACAGATGTTGCCAGACCTGCTGAGTTTCTCCTACAATTTCTGTTTTTGTTTCAGATCTTCAGCATCTGCAGCTCTTCATTTTATTTTAACTTTTAGTTTAATTCTTTTGCCATTCATTTTAAATCAGTATTACCACATTCTCAATCCTTTAGCCAGAATTAGTGGCTTCATTTTGTCCATCTATTCTACTAAGTTCAACCCTTTCATGTTTTTGAACAGCTATATCAATTTCTCTCCCTGTGGAAAATGGCTCTGGTTTTGTCAATCTATCCCCATAATTGACATCTGTTTTTCCTGGAATATTGGGCCAAAGACAGGTATATTGAGTTAGGCCACAGATTAGCCATGATCTCATTGAATGGCAGAACAGGTTCGAGCGGCTGCATGGCCTACTCCTGTTCCTACGCTTCTGCACCCTTTCCAATTCCTTCATATTACACTGATGAATGTTAGACAGAATGAGCTGAATCTTACAGCGCCAATAAAGGTGAATGTTGAGATATTTGCTTCCTTTGTGCATTGGCCCCCTTCAAAGGCCCGGACCCCATACATGATTGGTAACTGCCGTCAAAGCTAAAACTTTGAAGGAGCACCTTATAACTGTTTGGGCCTATCTGAGAAATGGGACACTTGGACAATATTTATCGAAGCACCGACCTATTATGGACCTCTTCTTTATTTTTGACATAGGTCAATTGTTAATAGTGGAGTCCGCCCTACTAGCCTTGCAATGCCCACTCACTTAGATATCTGCGATCACCTCCAAGCCAATGGTTCAAAATACCCAGGGCTGTTGTGTAAGAGTATTGGCACCCTAATACAACCCAATGATGATATCAGGGCTGCACATCATAATACAACAAGGCCAATTAGAACACTCTAATAGCATAAACAGTCTTGACAGCACATGGACATGAAAATATGATGATAGGGTTATTCCTTATCTAATATATCTATACATCAGAACCAGGTTTATCTTTGGTTACCATGTAGCAGTAAGTAGTATTTAGTATTAATGCATGACACAGGTTTATTTTTGCCTTCGCCTTGACCGAAACTCATAATGTGGCATCAAATCACATGATAAGAAAGAGTTGGCAGGTAAATTCGCCCTAAAAACCTCATTAACAGTCTGAAAACTCAATGACAAAGACAAATTAGTCAAGGAAGGCCACTCTCATGTATTTTCACTGGAGGAACAGTAAGTGTTGGAGACTGAATCTGTGTGGAGCTGCAATATTACAGACCAGGTGCTGGGAAGTAAGTTTAGAATGGGCAGCCTGTGTATTCAGCTAATATAGGCACAATAGGCTGAATGGTCTTTTTCTTTCTGTGAATTTTCTGTGTTGTAGGAAAATTGACAACACTGGAACTCAATTCTGGTCTCTGACACCTTGTTTAAAATAGTAAGCCCACCATTTCTTTATTTTCAAGAACAAGTAAATGGTCAAGACATTGGAATACCTACATAACAAGAAAGAAACTGCAGAATGGTCAATAGAAACTGAAGGAACCAAAGGACCAACTTCATGACTTCTTTGAGGGTGTGACACAAGCTCTTTGTGATCAATCTAGTAACTTCACCCAACACAACTCAGCATACAGCCTGGCCGCTATCCCAAACAACACAGTTTCTAGGGAAATGTAGAGTCAGAGTCTGAGGACTCACAGCACCAGAGACCCGGGTTCAATTCCTGCCTCAGGCAACTATCTGTGTGGAGTTTGCACATTCTCCCATGTCTGTGTGGGTTTCCTCCGGGTGCTCCAGTTTCCTCCCACAGTCCAAAGATGTGCAGGTTAGGTGAATTGGCTATGCTAAATTGCTCATAGTGTTCAGGGATGTGTGGGTTAGGTGCATTAGTCAGGGGAAATGTAGTAGGGGTAGGGGAATGGGTCTGGGTGGGTTATTCTTCGGTGGGTCGGTGTGGACTTGTTGGGCCAAATGGCCTGTTTCCACACTGTAGGTTTTCTTTGAAACCTGGCACTACTGCAAGAATTTCCCTGGGAAGTTCCCTCTATCTTTACAGGATTTTACAGATCAGCGACAGAAACCTGCCACATTTGATGAATCATCAGTGTTTTAGCTAAACAGTGACGCATAGTGACGGTGGAGTTTCCCTTTCTTTTCTTTCAAGTACTTGTTGAACTTCCTTTTACAACTCTGACAATTATTACATGGCATCTTGCCACATTTCATAGAATCATGGAATCCCTATAGTGCGGAAACAGGCCATTTGGCCCAAACAAGTTCATACCAACCCTCTGAAGAGTAACCCTCCTAAGATCTATTACCCTACCCTAATACTCTACATTTACCCTGACTAATGTACCTAACCTGCACATTCCTGAATGCTATGGGCAATTTAGCACGGCCAATTCACCTAACCTACTTATCTTTGGATTGTGGGAGGAAACTGGAACACCCGGAGGAAACCCATGCAGCCATGGTGAGAATATGCAAACTCATGAGAATATGCAAACTTGTGGGCAGCACGGTGGCACAGTGGTTAGCACTGCTGCCTCACAGCGCCAGAGACCTGGGTTCAATTCCAGCCTCAGGCAATTGTCTGTGTGGAGTTTGCACATTCTCCCCATGTCTGCATGGGTTTCCTCTGGGTGCTCCGGTTTCCTCCCACAATCCAAAAATGTGCAGGTTAGGTGAATTGGCCATGCTAAATTGTCCATAGTGTTAGGTGTAGGGGAATGGGTCTGGGTGGGTTGCTCTTCGGAGGGTCAGTGTGGATTTGTTGGGCCGAAGGGCCTGTTTCCACACTGTAAGTAATCTAATCTAATCCACACAGACAGAGACTAGAATTGAACCTTGGATCCCTGGCATTGTGGGACATCAGTGCCAACCACTGAGCCACCATGACAGTCTTATAAGGTTGGTCTGAATTTTGTGTCTAATACTGGTATATTGCATTAAATGCTGTGTTAAGATTATTACATTGGTCTAGAGCATAGACAGCTGATTTGGTATATTGCAGGTGAATGTTATAGATGAAAGACAGCGATTTGAAGACCAGTAGGAAAGTTCTCTCTGGTGTTCTAGCTAATATTTACCCTTCAGTGCATCTCACATAGGCAGATCATCTGTTCCACATTCCTTTTACTGTTTGTTTCAGTTTGCTGCATGCAAACTATATGTCTCATACTGATCTCCATACTTACAGAAGGATGTTAACATGTTGGAAGCAGTTCAGAGAAGTTTACTAGACTAATAGCTGGAATAAGTGGATAGCCTAATGAGGAAAGGCTAGACAGGTTAGGTCTGTATCCTCTAGAGTTTAAAACAGTCAGGGGTGACCTAGTTGAAACATACAAGATCCTGAGGGACGTTGATCAGCTGGATGTGAACTCGTTGGGACAATCTAGAATTAGATTAAATTAAATTCTCTACAGTATGGAAACAGGCCCTTTGGCCCAACAAGTCCACACTGACCCTCCGAAGAGTAACCCACCCAGACCCATTCCCCTACCCTATATTTACGCCGATTAATACACCTAACATTATGAGTAATTTAGCATGGCCAATTCACCTGCCCTGCACATCTTTGGAGTGTGAGAGGAAACCAGAGCACCTGGAGGAAACCCACGCAGACATGGAGAGAACGTACAAACTCCACACAGCCAGTCACCTGAGGCTGGAATTGAACCCAGGTGCTGTGAGGCAGCAGTGCTAACCACTGAGCCACTGTGCCGTCCTAAAGGGATCATAATTTAAAAATAAGGGGGCACCCATTTAAGATAGAGCTGAGGAAACTTTTTTTCTCTCTGAGGGTTGTGAGTCTTTGGAATTCCCTTTCTCAAAAGACAATGGATGCAGAATTTTAAAATTTTAACCTCACGCCTTTAATGCATTGTCTGAGCTGAGATGGCACCAATTGTTAGAAAAGTTATCTTGAGAATGTAGCTTAAAAGGAGTTCTGGGATTTACATAACCAAAACTAGCATATCCTATTCTAAAAGATGAAAGGCTTAATCTAAAACAATTTAATGTGTCATCACAGCTCCATAACCCTTTTGCTATAAATTCTGTGTCTTATGGTCTTACAATCACCTGATGAAAAGGCAGCGCTTCGAAAGCTGGTGCTTCCAAATAAACCTGGACTATAACCTGGTGTTGTGTGATTTTTAACTATATATTTTAAGGCAGAGGTAGATAGATTCTTGATTATCAAGGGAATGAAACATTTTTGGTGGCATGCAGGACTGCAGAATTGAGGCTAAAATCAAATTGACCATGATCTTATTGAATAGCGGAGCAGGCTCTAAGGGTCAAGTGGGTCTTATTCCTCGATGGTGTGTTCTGACTTTTCAGGTGTTTTCTGTTTTAATAAACCATTTTGCTCCCATGCTAGCATTTCCGTCCTGCTGCAGTTTTCCAATGGAGCTCAAAACAAACTGGAGGAACAACACTCAGTTTCCACTGAGGCATTTTACAGCCTTCAGGACTTAATATTGAATGCCACAACTTCAGGAGGTGACCTTTTACTCCATTCTGATTACAGCCCCATCCCTCTTAGGAGGCCAAGTTTTTTTTGCCACCCACACGTTTAACCAATCTTGAGAGATTTCCCTTTGAATCATGACTGATATCACTAGGTTGGGCCTGGCTCAATATAAAAGCTGCTGAACAAAAACTTTCCAAATTCAAAAGGGATTTGAAAGTCAGGATGATGAAAGATTCTACTCATTGACTGACGAATGACCAAGAAGGGGCATTCATTTTGGGATTAAGACAAAGCAGATGAAAGGCCACTTGGAGCATTTATTTTGATGCAAAGTGGCAGTTACCACTCTTTGGATTGCCCTGAGTTTTCAGGAATGAAAGATTCATCTCTTAGGGTTTAACCACACACACAGAGAGGGATTAAGTCATAGTCAGTCTGAAAGTTTAACCTTCACCTAAAGATCATACATTTAAGTTAGGTTGTTGTAAATTTAAAACTGAAAACTTAAAGAGAACTTGAAGGACCCAAAAGCTGTTGACAAATAAATGAATAAATACTAAGGGACCTGTGGGTTCCATTGGTAACTAAGAACGACTTGACAGATCTGTGCGATGCTGACGGAGGTGCATATATTGGGTTTGATTTATTATTGTCACATGTATAGTGAAATGAATTGTCTCATGTGCTATCCAGAACAGAATGCAGACTATAATATAACAGCTACAGAAACGGTGCAAAGAAAGATCAACTCTAATATATGACAGATCCATTCATAAGATTAGATGGGCTGAGGGGCCGAGGTTTAGTTGATGGAGTTTAATTTAGAGAAATGTGAGGTGCTCACTGTAATCAGGGAGAGTCCCAGAAGACTGGAAAATCGCTAACGTGACATCCCTGTTTAAAGAAGGATAAGGCAAAAGACAGAAAATTACAGACTAATTAGGCCAACCTCACTCATGGATAAGATCCTGGAATCCATTGTGAAGGATGTGATTTCTGAATATTTGAAAGTGTGTGGTAAAATAAGGCAAAGTCAACACGGTTTCATCAAGGGGAGGGCTTGTCTGACAAATCTGCTAGAATTCTTTGAGGAAGTAATGAGCAGGTTAGATCAAGGAGAGCCAAAGGATGTTATCATAGAATCTGTACAATATAGAAACAGGCCATTTGGCCCAACAAGTCCATACTGACCTTCCGAAGAGTAACCCGCCCAGACCCATTCCCCTACCCTATTATCCTACATTTACCCCTGACTAATGCACCTAAACTACACATCCCTGAACATTATGTGCAATCTAGCATGGCCAATTCACCTAATCTGCACATCTTTGGACTGTGGGAGGAAACTGGAGCACCTGGAGGAAATCCACACAAACATGGAGAGAATGTGCAAACTCCACACAGTCACTGGAGGCTGGAATTGAACCTAAGTCTTTAACCATTAAGCCACCGTGCCACCTTATCTGGACTTCAAGAAGACCTTTGATAAGGTGCCGCATGGTAGGCTACTGAGTAAGTTGAAACATGGCGTCAAGGCAAGGTGCTAGCATGGATAGAAGCTTGACCGTCTGGCAGAACAATCAACCCCTACTACTCTGAGTAAAAAAAACTACACCTTATATCTGGTCTAAATCGATCACCCCTCAATTTAGGGCTATGTCCCCTTATGTTAGCCTTCACCATCTGAGGAAAAAAGGCTCTTACTGTCCACCCTATCTAACCCTCTGATTATCTTATATGCCTGGATTAACTCACCTCTCACCCTTCTTTTCTCCAACGAAAACAGCCTCAATTCTCTCAGCCTTTCCTCGTAAGACCTTCCCTCCATACCAGGCAACATCCTAGTAAGTCTCCTCTGAACTCTTTCCTCTTTCCTTTCCACATCCTTCCTATAATACGGTGACCAGAACTGTATGCAGTACTCCAGGTGCGGCCTTACCAGTGTCTTGTACAGCTGAAGCATGACCTCATGGCTCCGAAACTCAATCCCCCTATCAATAAACACCAACACACTATGTGCCTTCTAAATAACCCTATAAACCAGGGTGGCACCTTTCTGGGATTTATGCACATAGATACCTAGATCTCTCTGTTCATCTACACTGCCAAGAATTTTACCATTAGCCCAATATTCGACATTCCTGTTACCTCTTCTGAAGCGAATTACCTCACACTTTCTGCATTATACTCATTTGCCACTTCTCAGCCCAGCTCTGCATCTTATCTATGTCCTTCTGTAACCCACAACATCCTTCGGCACTATCCACAACTTTGCCTATCTTAGTGCTATATGCAAATTTACTAACCCATCCTTCTCTGCCCACCTGATCATTTATAAAAATGACAAGCAGTAGTGGTCCCAAAACAGATCCTTGCAGCACACCACTGGTAACTGATCTCCAAGATAAATATTTCCTATCAACCACCACCCTCTGTCTTCTTTCAGCGAGGCAATTTCTGATCCAAACCACTAAATCACCTTCAATCCCAAAACTCCTCATTTAGAGCAATAGCCTACCGTGTGGAACCTTATCAAACGCCTTACTGAAGTCCATATACACCACACCAACTGCCTTACCTTTATCCACCTGTTTTGTCACCTTCTTGAAGAACTCAATAAGGTTAATGAGGCACGACCTACCCTTCACAAAAAACTGTGTTGACTAACCCTAATCAAATTATTCCTTTCCAGATGATTATAAATCCTATCTCTTATAATCTTTTCCAACACCTTACCCACAACCAAAGTAAGGCTCACTGGTCTATAATTACCAGTGTTGTCATGACTCCCCTCCTTAAACAAGGGACAACATTTGCTATTGTCTAGTCTTCTGGTACTAATCCTGTCAACAACAGCGATATAAAGATCAAAGCCAAAGGCTCTGCAATCTTCTCCCCGGCTTTCGAGAAAAACCGAGGATAAATCCCATCCAGTCCCTGGGTCTTATCTATTTTCAGATCTTCCAAAATTGTTAAAACCTCCTTTTTGTCAAGCTCAATCCCATCTAATTTTGTAGCCTGTATCGTTGTTTCTCACTAACATTGCCCCTTTTCCAACGTGAATACTGACGAAATGTATTCATTAAGCGATTTCCCCTATGTCAGATTCCACACATAATTTTCCACTACTATCTTTGATTGGCCCTAATCTTACTCTCATCGTTCTTTTATTCCTGATAGAAGGCCTCAGTGTTTACTTGATCCTTTCTGCCAACAACTTCTCATGTCCCCTTCTGGCTCTTCTTAGCCCTCTCTTTAGATCTTTCCTGGCTAACTTATAACTCTCTAACCCCCTAACTGAGCCTTCACGCCTCATCCTCACATAAGCCTTCTTCTTCCTCTTGACAAGGGGTTCAACTTCTTTTGTAAACCATTGCTCCCTCTCTCAGCACATACCTCCCTGCCTGATATGTATATACTCATCAAGGACCCGCAGTAGCTGCTCCTTGAATAAGCTCCACATTTCAAGAGTGTCCAACCCCTGCAGTTTCCTTCCCCATCCTATGTATCCTAAACCTTGCCTAATCACATCATAATTGCCTTTCCCCCAGGTGTACCTCTTTCCCTGTTCATTGCTATTGTAAACATAACCGAATTATGGTCACTATCACCAAAGTGCTCATCTACCTCCAAATCTAACACCTGGCCGGGTTCATTCCCCAGTACCAAATCCAATATGGCATCGCCCCTTGTTGGCCTGAATCCATACTGTGTCAGAAAACCTTCCTGCACACATAGAACCAAAACTGACCCATCTAAACTACTTGAACTATAGTATTCCCAGTCAATACTGGGGAAGTTAAAGTTCCCCACAACAACTACCCTGTTACTCTTGCTCCTGTCGAGTATCATCTTTGCTATCCTTTCCTCTACATCCCTGGAACAATTTGGAGGCCTTTACAAAACTTGCAACAGGGTGACCTCTCCTTTTCTGTTTCTAACCTCAGCCCAAACTACCTCAGTGGATGAGTCCTCAAACGTTATCTCAGCTGCTGTAATACTACCCTTGATTAACAATACCACACCCATCTTCTCTCTTCTTGCTAAATCTGCAACAGCCACACCTGTCCCTCCTCCAGTCTTGTCTCTGAAATGGCCACAACATCGAAATCCCAGTAGCAACCCGTGCTGCAAGTTCATCCACCTTATTCCAGATGCTCTTGGCATTGAAGTATACACATTTCAAACCAACATCCTGTTTGACGGTGCCCTCTTGCGACCTTGTAAACCTATCCCTGACCTCACTACCCTGAACCTCCTGGACACTGGAACTACAATTCAGGTTGCTATCCCCCTGCTGCATTAGTTTAAACCCTCCTGAAGAACATTAGAAAATTTCCCCACCAGGATATTGATACCCCTCTGCTTCAGGTGAAGGCCATCCTGTTTGCAGATGTCCCACCTTGCGCAGAAAGAGCTCCAATTCTCCAAGAATCCAAAACCCTCCTTCCTGCACCATCCCTGCAGCTCCACTCTCTCCCTGTTCCTCACTTCACTAGCATGTGGCACAGACAACAAACCAGAGATGATAACTCTATTTGTTCTAACTCTAAGCTTCCACCCTAGCCCTCTGCATTTCTGCCTTAAATCCCCATCCCCTTTCCTACCTATGTTGTTAATGCTAATGTGGACCCTGACTTGGGGCTGCTCCCCTTCCCCCTCAAGGATCCCGAAAACACGATCAGAGACATCACAAACCCTGGCACCTGGGAGACAACACACCAATCGAGTGTCTCTCATTTCCACAAAAAAAACTGATGAAGGGTTAAGCCAAATGTTGACTCTCTTACTCCTCAAATGCTGCCTGACTTGCTGTGCTGTTTCCAGTGCCACACTTTATCGACTCTGACTCCTTCAGCTTTGGCAGTCCTCAGTGATAAGTTTCTCAACTCTATTCTCCCATTTTTTTCCCCAAAACCTTTCATCCCTTTGACAATGAGGCACAGTGGTTAGCACTGCTACCTCACAGCGCCAGGGATCCAGGTTCGATTCCAACCTCAGACAACTGTCTGTGCGGAGTTTGCACATTCTCCCCATGTCTGCGTGGGTTTCCTCCAAGTGCTCTGATTTCCTCCCACATTCCAAAGATGGCAGGTCAGTGCATTGGCCATACTAAATTGTTCATAGTGTTAGGTGGATTAGTCATGGGTAAATGTAGGGGAATGGGTGGGTTGCTCTTCGGAGGGTCGGTGTGAACTTGTTGGGCCTGTTTCCACACTGTAGAGAATCTAATCTAACCTTAAAGGATCACCCCTCAGCCTCTGACACTCCAGGGAAAACAGCCCCAGTCTATTCAACCTCTCCCTATAGCTCAAATCTTCCATCTCTGGCAACATCTTTTCTGAACCCTTTCACATTTCACAACATCCTTCCGATAGGAAGATGATCAGAATTGCACGCAATATTCCAAAAGTGGCCTAACCAATGTCCTGTACAGCCGCAACATGACCTCCCAACTCCTGTACTCAATATCTGACCAATAAAGGAACGCATACCAAACACCCTTTTTCACTATCCGATCTACCTGCGACTCCACTTTCAAGGAGCTATGAACCTGCACTCTAAGGTCTCTTTGTTCAGCAACACTCCATAGGACCTTACCATTAAGTGTATAAGTCCTGCTAAGATTTGCTTTCCCAAAATGCATCACCTCACATTTATCTAAATTAAACTCCATCTGCCACTTCTCAGCCCATTGGCCCAACTAATCAAGATCCCATTGTAATCTGATGGAACCTTTTTCGCTATCCACTACACTCCAATTTTGGTGTTATCTGCAAACTTACTAACTATACATATTATGCTCACATCCAAATCATTTATATAAATGATGAAAAGTAGTGGACCCAGCACCGATCCATGTGGCACTCCATTGGTCACAGACCTTCAGTCTGAAAAACAACTCTCCATCACCACCACTACCACTGTCATCTACCTTTGAGCCAATTCTGTACCAAATGGCTAGCTCCCTGTATTACATGAGATCTAACCTTGCTAACCAGTCTCCATAGAGAACCTTATCGAATGCCTTACTGAAGTCCATATAGATCACGTCCACCTCTCTGCCCTTATCAATCCCGTTTGTTACTTCTTCAAAAAACTCAATCTAGGCATGATTTCCCACGCACAAAGCCATGTTGACTATCCCTAATCAGTCCTTGCCTTTCCAAACACATGTACACCCTGTCCCTCAGGATTCCCTCCAACAACTTGCCCACCACCAATGTAAGGCTCACTGGTCTATAGTTCCCTGGCTTGTCCTTATCACCCTTCTTAAACAGTGGCACCACGTTAGCCAACCTCCAGTCTTCTGGTACCTCACCTGTGACTATCGATGATACAAAAATCTCTGCAATGGACCCAGCAATCATTTCCCTAGCTTCCCACAGAACTCTAGGGTATACCTGATCAGGTCCTGGAGATTTATCCACTTTTATGTATTTCAAGACATCCAGCACTTCCTCCTTTGTAATATGGACATTTTTCAAGATGTCACCATCTATTTCCCTACATTCTATATCTGCCATGTCCTTTTCCACAGTAAACACTGATGGAAAATACTCGTTTAGTATCTCCCCCATCTCTTGTGGTTCCACACAAAGGCCACCTTGCTGGTCTTTGAGGGGCCCTATTCTCTCCCTAGTTACCCTTTTGTCCTTAATGTATTTGTAAAAACCCTTTGGATTCTCCTTAACTCTGTTTGCCAAAGCTATCTCATGTCTCCTTTTTGCCCTCCTGATTTCCTTCCTAAAGTATACTCCTACTGCCTTTATAGTCTTCTAAGGATTCACTCAATTCGTCTTGTCTATACCTGTCATATGCTTCCTTCTTTTTCTTAACCAAATCCTCAATTTCTTTACTCATCCAGCATTCCCTACACCTACCAGCCTTTCCATTCACCCTAACAGAATTTACTGTCTCTGGACCCTCATTATTTCATTTGTGAAGGCTTCCCATTTTCCAGCCGTCCTTTTAATTGCTAACATCTGCCCCAATCAGCTTTTGAAAATTCTTGCCTAATACTGTCAAAATTAGCCTTCCTCCAATTATGAACTTGAACTTTTAGTCTATCCTTTTCCATCACTATTTTAAAACTAAGAGAATTATGGTCACTGGCCCGAAAGTGCACCCCCACTGATACCTCAGTCACCTGCCCTGACTTATTTCCCTAGAGTAAGTCAAGTTTTATACCTTCTCTCATAGGTACAGCCACATATTGAATCAGAAAATGTTCTTGTACACACTTAACTTCCTCTCCATCTAAATCCTTAACACTATGGCAGTTCCAGTCTATGTAAGTTAAAATCCCCTACCACAACCACTCTATTATTTTTACAGATAGCTGAGAATTCCTTTCAAACTTGTTTGTCAATTTTCCTCTATTAGGGTTATATAATACACCCCAATAAAGTGATCATCCCTTTTTTATTTCTCAGTTTAACCCAAATAACTTCCCTGGATGTATTTCTGGGAATATCCTCCCTCAGTACAGCTGTAATGCTATCCCTTATCAAAAATGCCACTCCCCTCCTCTCTTGCCTCCCTTTCTGTCCTTCCTGTAGGATTTGTATCCTGGAACATTAAGCTGCCAGTCCTGTCCATCCCTGAGCCATGTTTCCGTAATTGCTATGATATCCCAGTCCCATGTTCCAAACCATGCCCTGAGTTCATCTGCCTTCCCTGCTGGGCCTCTTGCATTGAAAGAGTCTGCCCTGACTGCTGTCTTCTTTTCTCAACTGTACCAGTCTCAGATTGATCTCTTTCCTCACTATCTCCCTGGGGTCCCAACTCTCACCTTACTAGTTTAAATCCTCCTGAGCAGCTCTAGCAAATCTCCTTGGCAATATGTTAGTTCCCTTCCAATTTGGGTACAATCCGTTCTTCTTGTACAGGTCACTTCTACCCCAGAAGAGATTCCAATGATCCAAAAATGTGAATCCTTCTCCCATACATCAGCTCCTCAGCAATGCATTCATCTACTCTATCCTCCTATTCCGACCCTCACTAGCTCACACCATTGGGAGTAATCCAGATATTACTATTCTCGGGGATCTTCTTTTTAAATTTCTGCCTCTCTATATTCTCCCTTCAGAATCTCATTCCTTTCCCTTCCTATGTGATTGTTTCCAATGTGCACAATGACCTCCTGCTGGGCTCTCTACCCCTTGAGAACATTCTGCACCCTCTGAGACATCCTTGATCCTGGCACCAGGGAGGCAACACACCATTCTGATTTTTTGCTGCTGGCCACAGAAATGTCTGTCTGTGTTTCGGACCAGAGTCCTCGAACACAATTGACTTCTTGGAATCCGACGTACCCCTCATTGTACTAGAGCCGGTCTCAATACCAGAAACTTGGTTGTTTGTGCTACATTCCCCTGAGAATCCGTCACCCCCTACATTTTCCAAAACAGCCTACTTGTTTGAAATGGGGATAGTCACAGAAGAGTCCTGCACTACCTGCACTACCTGCCTACCTCTCTTACCTTTCATGTGACTGTATCTTACCATCTATGTGACTGTATGTGCAACTTTTCTCCCATCCTATAACTGCCATCCGTCACATCCCCTTGCTCTTGTCCTCATTACCTTTAACTGTTTTACCAACCGATCCATTCGATCTAATAAGATTGCAGATATAATCCTAAGTAACACATAAACTCTCTCTAAATCCCACATCTGGCAAGAAGAGCATATCACTCTACTAAAGGCAATTTTTGCTTCTTTCAATCTACAGATCCAGAAAATAGCTCTGTCTTATTCCTCTACAAAATACTGCTCCAAGCTAACTTAATACTTATGGCTTATATTTTTAAGTTAATCAAGAGACATATCTCAATTAAACATATAATCAAGAAAGAACCCACTCTCCTCACTACTGCAGCCTTATTGGAAGGCCATACTCTAAAATATTCACTTATTTGTTTCTGACCTGTGACCTCCCCCAAACATGTTCCTCCAAGATCAGTTGTGAATTTCATCGTTTGTTAATTTTCCCAGATGTACTCTGATGTCCAGTGATACATGAATTCAAACAACAAAGGCAGTAACTGCACAGGTTCACTGTTGTGTCAGTTAGTAGTGTGGGTTTCTTTCTTTCTTTCTTTCTCTCTCTCCTACACTGACCTCACCATATCCTTCCCTTGTCTGTTCCTCTCCCTTTTAAAAGTGCTACTGTTTTGACTTCTTTTCTCCAAAGTTCCAAAACAATGCAACAGCATATAAAACAGTAATTGCTGCTCTTGAAATTCGGGTAAATCACTTCCAACACCTAAAATACCTCAAAAAAGGATCAGCTGTTACAGCCAGAATTTTTTCATTAGATTAGATTACTTACAGTATGGAAACAGGCTCTTTGGCCCAACAAGTCCACACCGACCCGCCAAAGCGCAACCCACCCATACCCCTACAACCTAACATTACGGACAATTTAGCATGGCCAATTCACCTGACCCGCACATCTTTGGACTGTGGGAGGAAACCGGAGCACCCGGAGAAAACCCACGCAGACACGGGGAGAATGTGCAAACTCCACACAGTCAGTCGCCTGAGTCGGGAGTTGAACCCGGGTCTCTGGCGCTGTGAGGCAGCAGTGCTAACCACTGTGCCACCGTGCCATCCTCCATCTTGGATTACCCAGAATCTCTAAGAAGAAGAGCACATCACTCTACTAAAGGCCTCAGGAGCCGACAACAGTCTCAACATTGAATTCACCAGGTTCCAAATCTCTCCTCCTCCCACCCCATCCCAGATCCAACCCTCTGATGCAGCTCCGCCCTCTTGACCTGATCTACCTGTCCATCTTCCTTCCTACTTATCCGCTTCATACTTATCACAATCACCTCCTAGCTTCGCCCACCTATTGCCACCTCAACTACCTTTTCCCCCATGCCCACTCACCTGCCCCATTTATTTCTCAGCCTCCTTCCCGCTCCCAAGCCCTGAAGGTGAAGCCTGAAATGTCAACTGTTTTCCTCCTCAGATGCTGCTGTGCTTTTTCCAGTGCCACACTTTATCAACTGATTTCTCTGGCTTCTGCAGTCCTCACTGATGAGTTTCTCAACCTTCTTCTCCCATTTTCTTCCCAAAACCTTTGATTCACTTGACAATCAAGAACTTATCTATCTCGGTCTTAAATATACTCAACATCCTGGTCTCAACTGCATTCTGTGGCAGTGAATTCCATAGGTTCACCACTCTTGGGCTGAAGACACTTCTCTTCATCTCTGTTCTAAAGGGTCTTCCCTTTATAGACCCCCTAATAGTCAGAGGGAAATTGAGAAACAATCTTGTACGGAGATCTCAGCTATCTGTAAGAATAATAGTAGGGGATTTTAACTTTCCAAACATAGACTAGGACTGCCATAGTGTTAAGGGTTTAAATGGAGAGGAATTTGTTAAGTGTGTACTAGAAAATGTTATGATTCAGTATGTGGATGTATCTACCAAAGAAGGTGCAAAACTTGACTTACTCTTGGAAAATAAGGCAGGGCAAGTAACTGAGGTGTCAGTAGGGGAGCAGTTTGGGACCAGCAACCACAATTCTATTAGATTTAAAATAGTGATGGAAAAGGCTAGACCGGATCTAAAAGTTGAAGTTCTAAATTGGAGAAAAGCCAATTTTGACGTTATTAGACAAGAACTTTCAAAAGCTGATTGGGGGCAGATGTTCGCAGGTAAAGGGACGGCTGGCAAATGGGAAGCCTTCAGAAATGAGATAACAAGAATCCAGAGAAAGTATATTCCTGTTAGGGTGAAAGGGAAGGCTGGTAGGTCCAGGGAATGCTAGATGACTAAAGAAATTGACAGTTTGGTTAAGAAAAAGAAGGAAGCATATGTAAGGTATAGAGAGGATAGATCGAGTGAATAAAAGTATAAAAGAGAAGAGTATAAAAGCAGTAGGAGTATACTTAAGTGGGAAATCAGGAGGGGACATGAGATAGCTTTGGCAAATAGAATTAAGGAGAATCCAAAGGATTTTTACAAATACATTAAGGACAAAGGGGTAACAAGGGAGAGAATAGGGCCCCTCAAAGATCAGTAAGGCGGCCTTTGTATGGAGCCGCAGAATATGGGGGAGATACTAAAACGAGTGTTTTGCATCAGTATTTACTGTGGAAAAGGATATGGAAGATATAGAATGTAGGGAAATAGATGGTGACACCTTGCAAAATGTCCATATTACAAAGGAGGAAGTGCTGGATGTCTTGAAACGCATAAAGGTGAATAAATCCCCAGGACCTGATCAGGTGTACCCTAGAACTCTGTGGGAAGCTAGAGACATGATTGCTAGGCCTCTTGCTGAAATACTTGTATCATTGATGGTGAGGTGAGGTGCCAGAAGACTGGAGGTTGGCTAACATGGTGCCACTGTTTAAGAAGGGTGGTAAGGACAAGCCAGGGAACTATAGGCCAGTGAGCCTGATGTCAGTGGTGGGCAAGTTGTTGGAGGGAATCCTGAGGGACAGGGTGTACATGTATTTGGAAAGACAAGGATTGATTAAGGATAGTCAACATGGCTTTGTGTGTAGGAAATCATCTCCTGCAAACTTGATTGAGTTTTTTGAAGAAGTAACAAAGAGGATTGATGAGGGCAGAGCAGTAGATATGATCTATATGGACTTCGACAAGGTTCCCCATGGGAGACTGATTAGCAAGATTAGATCTCACGGAATACAGGGACAACTAGCCATTTGAATCCAGAACTGGCTCAAAGGTGGAAGTCAGAGAGTGGTGGTGGACGGTTGTTTTTCAGACTGGAGGTCTGTGTCCAGTGGAGTACCACAAGGATCGGTGCTGGGTCCTCTACTTTTTGTCATTTTATAAATGCTTTGGATGCAAGCAGAAGAGATATAGTTAGTAAGTTTGCAGATGACACCAAAATTGGAGGTGTAGTGGACAGCGAAGAAGTTTCCATCAGATTACAACAGGATCTTGACCAGATGGGCTGAGAAGTGGCAGATGGAGTTTAATTCAGATAAATGTGAGGTGATGCATTTTGGGAAAGCAAATCTTAGCAGGAGTTATACACTTAACGGTAAGGTCCTAGGGAGTGTTGCTGAACAAAGAGACCTTAGAATGCAGGTACATAGCTCCTTGAAAGTGGAGTCGCAGGTAGATAGGATAGTGAAGAAGGTGTTTGGTGTGCTTTCCTTTTTTGGTCAGAGTATTGAGTACAGGAGTTGGGAGGTCATGTTGCGGCTGTACAGGACATTGGTTCGGCCAGTATTGGAATATTGTGTGCAATTCTGGTTTCCTTCCTATTGGAAAGATGTTGTGAAACTTGAAAGGTTCAGAAAAGATTAACAAGGATATTAACAAGGTTATAGGATTTGAGGTATAGGGAGAGGCTGAACAGGCTGGGGCTGTTTTCCCTGAAGCGTCAGAGGCTGAGGGGTGACCTTATAGAGGTTTACAAAATTATGAGGGGCATGAATAGGATAAATAGATAAAGTCTTCTCCCTGGGGTCAGGGAGTCCAGAACTAGAGGGCATAGGTTTAGGGTGCGAGGGGAAAGTAATAAAGGAGACCTAAGGGGCAACTTTTTCACATAGAGGGTGGTACGTGTATGGAATGAGCTGCCAGAGGAAGTGGTGGAGGCTGGTACAATTGCAACATTTAAAATACATTTGGATGGGTATATGAATAGGAAGGGTTTGGAGGGATATGAGCCTTGTGTTCACAGGATATCTGGTTGGCATGGACGAGTTGGACCAAAGGGTCTGTTTCCATGCTGTACATCTCTATCACTCTAGTGGTCGACGATGCTGATTGACAATGCTCTCCACCGCATCTCCTCCACTTCCCGCTCCTCTGCCTTTGAGCCCCGCCCCTCCAATCGCCACCAGGATAGAACCCCACTGGTCCTCACCTACCACCCCACCAGCCTCCATATACATCGTATCATCCGTCGTCATTTCCGCCACCTCCAAACGGACCCCACCACCAGGGATATATTTCCCTCCCCTCCCCTATCAGCGTTCCGAAAAGACCACTCCCTCCGTGACTCCCTCGTCAGGTCCACACCCCCCAACAACCCAACCTCCACTCCCGGCACCTTCCCCTGCAACCGCAAGAAATGCAAAACTTGTACCCACACCTCCCCCCTTACTTCCCTCCAAGGCCCCAAGGGATCCTTCCATATCCGCCACAAATTCACCTGCACCTCCATACACATCAATTACTGCATCCACTGCACCCAATGTGACCTCCTCTATATTGGGGAGACAGGCCGCCTACTTGCGGAACGTTTCAGAGAACACCTCTGGGACACCCGCACCAACCAACCCAACCACCCCGTGGCTCAACACTTCAACTCCCCCTCCCACTCCACCAACGGCATGCAGGTCCTTGGACTCCTCCATTGTCAGACCATAGCAACACGACGGCTGGAGGAAGACCGCCTCATCTTCCACCTAGGAACCCTCCAACCACAAGGGATGAACTCAGATTTCTCCAGTTTCCTCATTTCCCCTCCCCCCACCTTGTCTCAGTCCCAACCCTCGAATTCAGCACCACCTTCCTAACCTGAATCCTGACCTCTCCGCCCTGACCCCCACACCGGCCTATCACCCTCACCTTAAATTCCTCCCACGTATCGCATTTCCAGTGCCCCACGCCCAAGCCCCTCCTCCCTACCTTTTATCTTAGCCTGCTGGACACACTTTCCTCATTCCTGAAGAAGGGCTCATGCCGATTCTCCTGCTCCTTGAATGCTGCCTGACCTGCTGCACTTTTCCAGCAACACATTTTCAGCTCTATGACTCTAGTCCAAGGCTGTCCCCTCGGTTCCTAGTCTCTCCTGCCAATGGAAACATCTTCCCAATGTCCACTCTGTCAAGTATTCTCTAAGTTTCAATTAGATCTCCCCTCAACCATCTAAATTCCTTCAAGTAAAGACTCCGAGACTTCAAATATTCCTTTTATGTTATTCATTCCTCACATTAGGGCAGGGCAGGACCTATATACTTAATGGTAGGGCCTGGGGGGTGTGGCTGAACAAAGAGAGCTTGGAGTGCAGGTTCATAGTTCCTTGAAAGTGAAGTAGCAGGTAGTATAGAAGGTGTTTGGTATGTGTCAGAGAAATTTAGCCCAATGAATCAGAGACCACAAACTACGATCGCAGTGAAATTGATAAGTGGTTTATTAAACAAAGCGTAATCATGGAAGAGAGATTGACCAGGCTGCATAGAACAGATGGCCAGAATGCTCTTCCCTGAGCGGAAGGTGCAGGCAGGTTTTATAGGGAACAACATAATGGTGATCATTGTAAAGCAGTTACAGTACAATGGGGAAAATTGTAAAGCGATTAAAACAAGAATAAACTGAATGGAAGTTAACCAAGAGTCCAGCAGCAACTATTCATCTCCGTGAGTGGGTGAGAATGTCTTCTAGAGAATTCTTCATTGTCTTTCCCGTCCTCATGAGTTTGTGTAATTATCCCTTCTCCTGGCATCCAGGTGTGTCCATTGTGTTCCTTCTGCGAGTAAAGTCTTCCGGAGTCTCTCGGTCTGCCTGTTTGTTTATGTGGTATCGGTTTCAATGGGAAATGAGCCTGCCCTTAGGGTATTGGGACCGCAGTGCTAATCGGGGCTGGAAGCTTTACTGTGAAAGCTGTTTGGGAAGAGGATTCTCTGGTCTAGGAATAACTTGGCCATGTCTGGTTTCTATGTTAGGTAAAAACAATGACTGCAGATGCTGGAAATCAGATATGTTAGCCTGTTTGGCCAAGACTGAGGCATTGTGTGTGTGTTCTGTGTGTGTGTTGGCAGGCTTGACTTCTGTGTTTCGCAGGCCAGCTTCTGTGTTTTTATGTGGCCATGCTGGGGGTGGGCAGGGTGGCAGATCTTTCTTCCAACAGTACGTTTGCATTTATTGGTCAATCCATTGAGTATATGAATTAGAATGCCATGTTGTGGCTGTACAGGACATTGGTTAGACCACTTTTGGAATGATGCGTTCAATTCTGGTCTCCCTGCTACAGGAAGGATGTTGTTAAACTTGAAAGGGTGCAGAAAAGATTTACAACGATGTTGCCAGGATTGGTGGGTTTGAACTTGATGAAGGGTTTTTGCCTGAAACATCAATTTTCCTGCTCCTCAGATGCTGCCTGACCTGCTGTGCTTTTCCAGCACCACTCTAATCCAGACTCTGATCTGCAGCATCTGCAGTCCTCACTTTTGCCCTGCCATGGATACCATGTACAATACTCACAGGTTTTCATTTGTTTACATGTTTGAATAGTTTTGAATATCTAATAATGTGTGGAGAATTTGGCAGAGTCACTGATAACTGACTGTATGTGTTTCACTTAATAGCTTCATCTCCAATAGTGAAGCCAAAGGGCATTCCCCTAGCTCTGACTGTACTTCCATCCGTAAAATGCAGCCTACTACTGGTGATGGGGAGGTTATTGCTAGGTGGAGGGGTTGCTGATGAGAGGGAAGGTGTTCTGGGGCTGGGGATGTAGTCTGCTTTGATCAGGGGCAAGTGGTGGGGGAGAGGGCACGTGTTGCTAACCTTCCAGAGGAGAGGGGCTGATTTGGGAGAATTAGAAAGGCTCATCACAGTGCATTGGAAAAGGAAGATGAAATAACTCCACAGAGCTGGTTTCCCATCACCAGGTCCCCCTTTATTTACACATGAACAGTCCTTGACTATAGTAGTGCCTCATACAGAATCTGACATCCTTTTTATATGTCAGCCAGGGCTCCTTGATGGGACCCAGATTAACAGCCCTAATCAGGGAGCTCATATTCTAGGAGGTCCAGCTGACTGACCTCATTACACTCACTACAGAAAAATTGCTTGAGATGTCCCAGGTTGAGAGCAACAGGAGAATGACCTGGATGTCACTGGGCAGGGAGCCAATGCAAGGATTGTTTAAAAAAAACATAAGGAAGAGTATGGGCATTTTTTCTTTCAATAATATTGGAGATAGGGAAGATTCAGAACAGAAAAGAAAAATGTGCCTTTAGTTATAAATGGCCTCAGAAGTCCCAAAGCATTACTTTTAAAGTGGTGTTGCTGTTCGGAGCTAACTCATGCGCAGCAAGCTTTCCCAAACAGTGACCAGTGATATCAACTGAGGGTTAAAGTCAGTTTGAATGTCTCAGTCTGTTTATTCATATGAAAGAGGCAGGAATTTGAGGACAATTCAGTCTGCTTTTTGAACAATGGAATCCAGGAATGGAGTGAGAGAACTAGATTGTTGCCCTGCTGATTGTGAATGGCTTATTGAGGACTCAGACAGGACAAAAGCATTCTTCATGGTACAATTGAATGAATGAGAAGTGTTGGATATCAATCATTCAGATTAGTCAGTGAACATTTTGGAAGAGAAAAGGAAGGATTCTTTCAGAATAAATCCTCCAAATTCCTGTGAGAATGAATGTTCCCAGAGAAGGTGTTGGTGAGGAGGGTAGGCACAGCTGAATTTTACAAGTGGGTGCACAGTCACAATCTTTTAACTTTACAGTTAGGGATGAAACTACTAATGAAGGGAGATGCACAGTCAGTTAGCAATACTCTACCGAACTCTCAGCATATGAGTGGATATTTAAGCAGACAGTAACCACAAACGAAAATCTGTGAGCATCATGTAACATGGTGCTTATCTGTGTGACTCTGATAGCAGTGAGAATCTGCTAAAATGCCTATACGAAATAGCCCATTACACATGACAACTGCCTTCAAAGCAGCTGCATGGGGGTTGACACTATCACATAGTACCTGCTGCAATGTGCCTTTGCAAAGGAAGTCTGGAAGAAGATGCAGTTGCATTTGTTGAGATGCATCCCGAGCAGCTCCGTGATGCGGGACTTGCTCTACGGACTGTATATCGAGGATGCACACCGAGACAAACATCAACTGCGCCTGGAGGACCATCAAAATGGTAAAGAAACTCTTTGGTTTGCCCAAAACTTGCTGGTCTTCCACAACAAGAAGTTGACCTCGACCAAGAGTTGCAGACTGGCACATTCCAAGGTCCAGGACTAGGTGGTCAGAGAGATGTACAGCATGGAAACAGACTCTTTGGTCCAACTCGTCCATGCCGACCAGCTATCCCAACCTAATCTGGAGCCACCTGCCAGCACCCGGCCCGTATCCCTCCAAACCCTTTCTATTCATATTCCCATCCAGATGCCTTTTAAATGTTGCAATAGTACTGGCCTCCGCCACTTCCTCTGGCAGCTCATTCCGTACATGTACCACCCTCTGCGTGAAAAAGGTGCCCCCTAGGCCTCTTTTATATCTTTCCCCTCTCACTCTAGTTCTCGACGCCTCACCCCACAGAAGAGACTTTATCTATTCATCCTATCCATGCCCCTAATGATTTTATAAACCTCTGTAAGGTCACCCTTCATCCTCCCACCCTCCAGGGAAAACAGGGAAAGCTCAAATTCTCTGAAGAGGGAGATGACACAGAGCAGGGTGATACAAGGTACACAGACACACAAGATAGCTGCTGAGCCATCAGTTGACCAAGTTGACACACAAGATGGCTGCCGGATCACAATATGGAGAGAGACAGCAGAGCAGATACAAACATTGCCTGGGGCCACCAGAATGCCAGCACAATGCACTCACAGCTCAGTTGAGTAGTTTAAGGTGGGTGGGGGAGAGAATACACATGAGTAACGAACACAGCCAGACAGGGTGACTGGGTCCAGTCAACACCTCTTATAGAAATGCTAACAGCTTGCTACGGATTCAATGCGAAATGCTAATATCCAGGGCTGCAGTAATCGTCCTTCTCAGGAAGATCGATTAGCGCCCATTACGACAGCAATGGACATCCATGCAAACACGGAAACTGACAATGTCTGCACTGAAACTGACAATGACCACAGTGAAATTAACAAAGACTGTGCTGGAACTGACAATGAAGACATCGAAACTATCAACAATTCTGCAATGATTGCCATAAACATATCATGTTACAAAGACAATAATCTCATCACTGACCTATTGTATCACAAGATGTTTAAAAGTATTTTGACATGTGCTCAGGATCGAGAGAAGACTCGTAGCTGACCACTGTGCTGTTGGTGTCTTTCTCTCCTTGGAGCTCCGGTATTTCCTTGTGCAATAAACTCTGTCATTGAACCCCGACGCTGACTCCGAGGCTGGTGATTTTCCCCACAACAATTGGTGCTGTGAGCAGGGGTCTTATTACTGTTGCCCGGGTCAAAGGCCATCAGGGAGCCGGGGTAAGAAATGGTTTGTACCTGCAAATGGGAAGAGTCAGACTGGGCCAAGGATACAGTTTACAATGTATACTGATTGTAATGCCTAATTTGCTACAGTACTGAGTTAAAACATTTTAAGTGCATGTCTGTGGAGAATAAGTGTTTAACTGTATTACCTGCTGAAAGAATCTGCTACTTGTGCTGAAATAGCTAGAGGACAAGATAGTGCCTGTCTCAAAAGCCCTTCCCTAAACCAGTTGTTAAGAGGAGTAATACCCCCACGTGAAGGTTGGAATTTGAAGAGGGAATTGATGCGCCAAGGGCATTAGGAGCTGTGAAGCACACGTGACAAGGTCAGGTAATACTGGACTCTGTCAGGACGAACAACACAGAGTCCATTAGAGTTTAAGTTAAAAGTTGGGTGCTGTCTGTACTTGTAACTTCCAATGTAGTGAGGAAGAGGAGCTGATCACTCTGACCAAGAGCCAAACCACAGTGGAGCGCACGTTACTGAGGTGGGGAGCATGGACACTGTAAGTAAACGTGATACCCTGTCAGTCCGTAGTAGAACAACAGAGCTTGAATAGTGGCGACGGCCAGGAGGGTAAAGACTCCCATGGGTAGACAGCTAACCAGGCTAGCGGTAGGTTTCTGGGCCTATCAGGAGGCGTTGGATCAGTAGAGGTGACCAGGAGGGTAAAGAATCCCATCGGTAGAGAGCACACCCTGCTAGGAGGTTGCTACGGTCGTACAGGGTCGTACTGCTGGGACAGTACTATTAGCCAGGGGATTAGAGAAGTCCCCACTGGATTAGGAACACTTTACTGTTGGTGGTATCCAGGGGTACACAATCTGCTAAATGGCAGATCAAAGTTTTAATGGGGGATACTGTAGGTTCCCTTATTGAGAAATACAAGGCAGACAGACAAGGGCTGACAGAGGAAATGAAGAAGAGTGGTTGGGATCCATCCCAGACATTAGCACAACAGAGAGTGGATAGATAAGCAGAAACAGAATAAAACTAATAAGATAGGGGTAATGTTAGTATGCCAATTATCAGGCATAATTGAGCAATTCTCCTCTCCCTTACCCTCATGAATAGTTGTCAGCTCCGCTGAACTCATGACTCCCGCTTTTCCGTGATGTTCCAGGTGGTGTTTTGGGATGCCCCACACTTTTCCCAGCACACTGCTTATGTGTGTCCTGCTCTTTTGCAGTTGGCTGCAGTACTTTACATTGTTCCCTGCTCTACCTCCTGCTCGTGCGACCCTACACTCTCTGGTAAAGTGACCCTGTCGCCCACAGCTGTGGCAGAATCATTTTATTCTCCTCTCGCCTCCATTCCGATCGGCTGCTTTGTCAGGTCTTGCCGTTGTTGCGGGATGTTCTGCTTCCTGTACCCCGCTAGACCACTCGACTAGATCATCATAATCCTGGGACATTATCACTCCCATTTTCAGGACAGCTTGGTGGGTGCTAGAAAGCCCATCTCTAAAAGCTTGGATGAATGCCCAGTAATGCCCGCCTCGGTAACATGCAGTAATAGGAGGGAGGAAATGTGAGATGCTAATAGACATAGGAGCAGCTGCATCCATCACAAACCTACCCTTACCCCATATAAACAAAATGATTCATTAAACTGGGGTAGGAGGGGATAAAAGCGAAGCGAAACTACCCTTGTAGAAATTAATAACACATGAGATACTATGCATACCAAAATAATGAAGACACCATAATAGGCTATGATCTCATGAGAGAATATAATGTTCTAATCAATTGTGCAAAAGGCAAATTGATTTGGCCCAGACAGGACGGTCGGAACACTGAGATTAGGAAACTTACAGGGCTCCATAAAACATTAAAGTGTCTCCAGTCACCAATAGGGACTGGAACCTCAAACATGGGGGGAATTCAAAGCCATTTGCACCTCCGTCCCCAGAGCATGGGCAGGAACAAAGTTAGATACAGGTCTAGTTAACTTAAACCCAGGAGTCCAGGACCAGAGCATAAGCCCCACCGGCAATACCCACTAAAACCCAAAGCAGAACGAGCAGTTGTGGAGATAGTGAAAGGACGCATGAGACAGGGAATCCTGAAAGAAACCACAAGTACAACTAATTCCCCAGCGTGGCCAGTAATAAACCCTGATGGGAGCTATAGGCTCACCATTGATTATACAGGACGAAGAAAGGTTACTCGCAAATTGCATCCCATTGTAGCAGATCCCATGCACGAGATATTTACTGTTTTAGACATTGCCAACGGGGTCTGGTCTCTCCCATTACACCCTGAGTGCCAGAATAAATTTGCTTTTACAGTAAGGGGCAGGCAGTGTACATGAGCTCGCCTGCCACAAGGGTTCCACAACAGCCCCACTATTTTTCACAGAGTGATGAGCGACATCCTAAGGAGAGTAGATTTACCAGAGGGTAGCACTGCCCTCCAGTATGTAGGTGATATCCTAATTGCCTCAGAGTTTGAGTTAGGACACTGGAAGCTTTAGGGCTAAGAATTGCCAACTACCGGGTTAAAAGTCAGCCCCACAAATGCACAGATTGGCAAAACACAAGTCTTATACCAGGGACTGAAAGGAATGCCCAACAACTGCAAGAAGGCAATCCAACAGATGCCACGACCTGCCACTGTCAGGGGAGTCAGAAAGGTTGTGAGCTTTATATCCGAGTTCACAAAATTGGCTGAACCGATCCAGAGACTAATTAAAGGAACTGAAAATGTGTTGCTGGAAAAGCGCAGCAAGTCAGGCAGCATCCAAGGAGCAGGAGAATCGATGTTTCGGGCATGAGCCCTTCTTCAGGACTGAGGAAAGTGTGCCAAGCAGGCTAAGATAAAAGGTAGGAAGGAGGGACTTGGGGGAGGGGCATTGGAAATGTGATAAGTGGAAGGAGGCTAAGTGATAGGCCGGAGTGGGGGTGGGGGCGGAGAGGTCAGGAAGAAACTTTCAGGTTAGGAAGGTGGTGCTGAGTTCGAGGGTTGGGACTGAGACAAGGTGGGGGAAGGGGGATTTGAGGAGACTGGAGAAATCTGAGTTCATCATTTGTTGTTGAAGGGTTCCTAGGCAGAAGATGAGGCGCTCTTCCTCCAGCCGTCGTATTGCTATGGTCTGGCGATGGAAGAGTCCAAGGACCTGCATGTCCTTGGTGGAGTAGAAGGGGGAGTTGAAGTGTTGAGCCACGGGGTGGTTGGGTTGGTTGGTGCGGGTGTCCCAGAGGTGTTCTCTGAAACGTTCCGCAAGTAGGCAGCCTGTCTCCCCAATATAGACGAGGCCACATCGGGTGCAGCGGATGTAGTAAATGATGTGTGTGGAGGTCCAGGTGAATTTGTGGTGGATATGGAATGATCCCTTGGGGCCTTGGAGGGAAGTAATGGGGGAGGTGCCGTGAGTGGAGGTTGGGTTGGGGTGTGGACCTGATGAGGGAGTCACGGAGGGAGTGGTCTTTTCGGAACGCTGATACGGGAGGGGAGGGAAATATATCCCTGGTGGTGGGGTCTGTTTGGAGGTGGCGGAAATGACGATGGATGACACGATGTATATGGAGGTTGGTGGGGTGGTAGGTGAGGACCAGTGGGGTTCTGTCCTGGTGGCGATTAGAGGGGCGGGGCTCAAGGACGGAGGAGCGGGAAGTGGAGGAGGTGCTGTGGAGAGCATCGTCGATCACCTCGGGGGGAGATTGCGGTCTTTGAAGAAGGAGGCCTTCTGGGTTGTTCGGTATTGGAACTGGTTCTCCTGGAAGCAGATGCGGCGGAGATGAAGGAATTGAGAATGTGTGATGGCATTTTTACAGGGGGCAGGGTGGGAGGAGGTGGAGTCTAGGTAGCTGTGGGAGTCGGTCGGTTTATAGTAAATGTCCGTGTTGATTCGGTCACCTGAGATAGAAATGGAGAGGTCTAGGAAGGGGAGGGAAGAGTCTGAGACGGTCCAGGTAAATTTGAGGTCAGGGTGGAAGGTGTTGGTAAAGTGGATGAACTGTTCAACCTCCTCGTGGGAGCAATGTAGATAGGAGTGGGCGGGGAAATATATTTTTGGTGGTATGTTCTGACTGTAGGTGGCGAAAGTGGTGGAGGATAATGTGTTGTATCCGGAGATCAGTGCGGTGGAAGGTGAGGACTGGGGGTGGCGGGGGGAGGGGTTTCTCTCCTTGCTCCTTGTTGCAGTTGTGGGATTGGGGTTCAAGGCAGAGTACATGAAGTGGAGGAGATGTGCTGAAGGGCATTGTTGACCATGTGGGAGGGGCAATTGGAGTCCCTGAAATAGGAGGACAGCTGGGATATCCGGAATAGAATTTACCCCCTGGAAGCAGATACAGTAGAGGCTAAGGGGTTGGGAGTAAGGGATCGTGTTTTATAGAAGAGGTGGGAGGAAGTGTAGTGCAGGTAGCTGAGGAAATTGGTGGGTTTGAAATAGATGTCCATGTTGATTCGGATGCTGGAGAAGTCCAGGAAGGGAAGGAAGTGATTGGAGATGGTCCAGGTGAGCTTGAGGTCAGGATGAAAGATATTGGTGAAGTTGATGAACTGTTCAACCTCCTTGTGGGAGCACTGCCCTCTGGACAACCACTTCAACTCCCCCTGACACTCTTCCAAGGACAATCAAATCCTGGGCTACTGCTAAATCAAAGCCACCTCCCGCCCTGCCCTCCCACCTCCCCCACCCCACAGGAAGAAGAAAAGCTCATCTTTCGCCATTGGACCCTATAACCACATGGCATCAACATTGACTTCACCAATTTCCAAATCTCCCCACCCCTACCTCATCCCAAATGTAACCTTCCAACTCAGCACTGCCCTCTTAACCTGACCTACCTGTTCATCTTCCTTCCCACCTCTCCACTTCACCCTCCTCAATAACCGATCACAGTCACCTCTCAATTACATCCACCTATTACCATCCCACCTATGTTCCCCCCAGCCCCTTCCCCCAACACCCTGTTTATCTCTCAGTCCCCTTCCCCTCCACATTCCTGATGAAGGACTTATGCCCGAAACATCAACTCTCTTGTTCCAGTTATATTCTATTAGCCAATCAAGAAAAAGACTCGATATGCCTTTTCAACTACCTTATCAACCTGTCCTGCTACCTTCAGGGATCTATGATCTTTTACGGAAAAATCATGGAGCATAGAGTTTTTATAGCACATAAAGAGACCCTTCAGTCTATTGTGTCCACACTGGTAATCAAAAATCCATCAATCCTCACCCCATTTACCAAAACTTGGCCATTAGTCTTGTATGCTATAGTGTTTTAAGTAGTCTTCTAAATAGTTCTTAAATGCCTTGAGGATTCCTTCTTCTACCACCCTTTTAAGCAGTGAGTTCCAGATACCCAGAAGCTTCTGGATGAATAAATCTTTCCTCAAATGCCCTCTAAATTTCCTGCTCTTTACTTTAAAACTGTGCCCCAGTTATTGACACCTCTATTAGTGGGAAAGATTTCTCCCTATGCCCCTCAGAACTTTATACAGCTCAGTTGGATCCTCCCTCAGCCTTCACCACTCTAACAGTAACAAGCTCTAGGCTTCCCAGTTTCTCTTCATAGCTGAATTGCTCCAGCGCAGGCAGCAGCCTGTGAAGCACCGTTGCACTCTCTGTTGTTCCATCACAACCCTCCTGTATTGTGGCAGCCAGAATTGTACACTCTGGCCGTGACCTGAGTAGCGTTATGTGCAGCTCCATCATATCCTCCTTGGTCTTGAATTGAATGCCTTGACTAACAAAGGGAAATATGACTTCTTAACCACTTTATCCATCTGACTCCAAGAATTTCAGGTCCCTCTGATCCTTGGGTCCTACTATTCAATGTGTACTTCCTTGTCTTGAAGAACAGTCCCAAGCTGTTCAATCTACCTCCCTAATGCACTGATATCCTTCCCATAATGTGGCATGCACAGCTGCTCACAATATTCCAGCTGAGATCTAACAATTGTCTTGTATAAGTTCATCATAACCTTCTTGCTCTTGTACTCATGCCCTGGATTCTTGTTAATTGCTCTCCTCATTTGTGCCACAACTTTTAATAGTGTACATACAGATACATGCAGGTCCCTCTACTCCTGTAGCCACTTAAGTATTGAGCCCCCCATTTTGTATTGTCTTTCAATGTTCTCCTACAAAAACCTTCCTACATCATCTCACATTTCGCTGCATTGAACTACAACTGGCCAATATCTGCCCACCAGCGTATCTATGTACTTTCAAAGTTCCGTACTGTTCTCCTCACAGTTTACAATTCTCCCAAGTTTTGCATCATCCACAAACTTTGAAATTGTCCCCTACACACCAAGATCTAGATCATCAATATAAATTAAGAAAGCAAAGATCTCAGTTTCAATCCATTGGGCATCACAAACCTGCCTACAGCCTGAAAAATATCTTCTGATCTTTATTCTTGGTTTTCTGTCCCTCAGTCAGTTTTGTATCCATAGCACTACAGCCCACTTTATCACTGTAAACGTAACTATCTCTGAGACTGTGGGCATAGCTTTATTTTCAGAGACTGTCTGTAGCTGTGTCTGATAGTCTGTGTACACAGAGTTGAGAGTGTGGTGCTGGAAAAGCACAGCAGTTCAGGCAGCATCTGAGAAGCAGGAGAATCGACATTTCGGCCATAAGTCCTTCATCAGGAATTTCCTGATGAAGGGCTTATTCCCGAAATGTCGATTCTCCTGCTCATCGGATGCTGCCTGACCTGCTGTGCTTTTCCAGCACCACATTTGAGATTCTGATCTCTAACATCTGCAGTCTTCACTTTCTCCTGTCTGTGTACACAGAACTGGCTCTGTGACTGCCTCTAGTTGTGTCTAATTGACTGCGTATACAGAACTGACTCGGAGATTGTCAGTAACAGTGCCTGATTGTCTGTGTTTACGGAACTGACTCTGAGACTGTTAGTAGCTGTATTTGATTGTCTGTATACATTGGACTGACTCTACGAGTGTCTGTAACTATCTGATTGTGTATATGCGATTGACTCTGTGAGTGTCTGTAGCTGTATCTGATTGTCTATGCATGTGACAGTGTGTATGGCAATGATTTATTTCAGAAATTGGGAAGGTGTTGGGTGAAGATTGAGGAATGGTGCTTGAATGGGCAATGGGTGAGGGATGGTAAGTGAGGGAGAGGAGAGAAAGGGAGAGCTGAGTGAGATGCAGTGGTGAGTGAAATAAAATTGCAAGGGTTAGGAGCTTGAGAAAGTGATTCAGCTCCCCAAATCTATCTGATCCTTACCTGAATTCTACTTTCTGTCTGTCCAATAAACTTCTGAGCACTTTATTTTTGCAGATTGACAAAAGCTGTATCATTCGTTTATCCTGTGATTGTGTTCACCTCAAATCTAAATGTTTCTGATGTGTTGTCAGAATGCCCTTTGCTCTGAATTCTCTGTACATTGTATTTATTCCCTTGAAGAGAGTGTGGAGTTTATGGAAGCTGCTGATTACTGTCCTACTGACTGGAGAGCGGAATGCTGGTTCCACAGACATCCTGCAGGATAATGTCATCCTGTTAGTGTGGATGGTCAGTGAAACTCAGTATCATCATTTCACTCTCATTCATTTCTCCTTTTCTAATTCTGGTCTTTGTCCCTTTCTCTTATCTATTTTTACAGCTCAGAGAAAGATCTCAGTCATTCCTGCACAAACTCTATGCCAGTAGCAATCTCAGTTGTTGGTGAACTTTGTTTTGTTTCTTGTGTGCTAGATATTGAGTTAATTGTTAACCAACAACTACCCAACCCTCTCCAGATGAACAAGGCATTTGAAAGCTTCCTGCTTGCTCCCACAGATAGAGAGCTGCAATTAAAAATTAGGAAGACTAAACTCACTGACTGGAATTTCACCAGAGACATAGTTCCTGGCAGTGGTCATGGAAGTGAATGGCATTTCCACAGGTGCCAGGCGCAGCTAGCTAACTGTGATTATGAGCTGGTAGCTGATAGGGTCATGAGTCCTGATGCTATTTTCATACAATGTCTAGAGCCAAAAGCTTTGCACATTCCATGAAGACTCGCCTCCAGATTATATTTCCAGTGACAGAATTATAAGCCTCACTATCCAGATCTCACACACCTTTGCCCTAAGCTGTGTGAAGGAGAAGGCAACTATCCAGCTCAGAGACAGCCGTGATTGCTACATCAGAGACATGTCAGAGCAATTGACTGAGGCTCCAGCAGTTGAATGACCTGGTTATTGAACAACTCTTGCAGGACAAGTCAAGGCCGAAGGCTCAAGCTTTTTTATTAAATGCCTTTTGTGATGGAAAGTAGACAATTCTGGCAATGCCAACATTTATTGTCCATCCCTAACTACCCTTGAACTGAGTGGCTTTCTGAACGCTGGGTTTAATTTACATTAATGTGAGGTGCTGTACCTTGGAAAGGCAAATCAGGGCAGGATTTATACATTTAATGGTTGGGTTTGGGGGAGTGTTGCCAAACAAAGAGACCTTGGGGTGCAGGTGAATAATTCTTTGAAGGTGGAGTTGCAGGTACACAGGATAGTGAAGAAGGTGTTTGGTATGTTTGCTTTATTGGTCAGTGCATTGACTATAGGGTTGGGACATCATGTTATGGCTGTCCAGGACATTGGCGAGGCTGCTCTTAGAAAACTGCGTACAAGTCTGGTTGCTGTTCTGCAGGAAGGATGTTGTTAAACGTAAGAGGGTGCAGAAAAGATCAGAAGGATGTTGCCGAGACTGGAATGTTTGAGTTACAGGGAGAAGCTGAGGGTGTTTTCCCTGGAGTGTCAGAGGCTGAGGGATGGCTTTATACAAGTTTATAAAAATCATGAGGGGCATGAATAAGATCTTTTCCTCAGGATAGTGAAGTCCAAAACTAGAGGATATAGGTTTAAAGTGAGTGGGGAAATATTTAAAAGACCAAAGGGGGAGTTTTTCACCCAGAAGGTCTTGCGTGTATGGAATGAACTGCCAGAGGAAGTGGTGGGTTTGGCACAATTACAACATTTAAAAGGTGCCAGTGTTGGACTGCCGTGGACAAGGTTAAAAATCTTGGTGTGTGATTTTTAACATTTTAAAGACACCTGGAAGGATATATGGATAGGAAGGGTTTAGAGTAATATTGGCCACATATTGGCAAATGGGACTGGATTGATTGGTGTGGATGAGTAGGACTGAAGGTCTGTTTCCGTATTGTATAGCTCTCTAACTCGATTTCAGAGGACAGTTAATAGTGAGTCTGGAGTCACATGTAGGACAGACCAGGTAAGGATGGTAGGTTTCCTTCCCTAAAGGCCATTGATGAACCTGATGGGTTTTTACAACTACTACCAACTTCAAATATTGACATGGTCACTATCACTGAGTTAATAAAGCATTCTGTTCTTCATTGTATTAATAGGGGCATCGAGTACATGGAGAATCGATGTTTCGGGCATAAGCCGTCCAGCACCACACCCGTCACCTCCCCTTGAAGGATTCAGGTATGGGACAAAGTAAAACAGAAATTGCTGGAGAAATTTAGCAGGTCAAGCAGCATCTGTGAAGTCCGTGACTCTTCTTTGGAATCCCGTATCCAGTACCTGTGGTGTTTTGTTTTGTTATACTTAGGGTATGGAATGTACTGCCTTGAAATGTGGTGGTGGATGTAGATTCAGTTGAGGTATTCAAGATTTGATTTGGTTTGATTTATTTATTGTCACATGCACCTGCATATCACGAAAAGCTTTGTTTATAAGCAGTACAGGCAGATCATAGTTAGCAAGGATACACAGATCATAGGGTGGAAAACAAAACTTAGACAAAGGCCTACAGGTTATCTCACTCAGGGCGTATGTCAGGTAAGATCAACATTAGCAAGATCAGCATTATTTGAAGTTAGAGAGTCCATTCAACGATCTAATATCAGCAGGGAAGGAGCTGTTCATGAACCTGCTGGTGTGTGTATTCAAGCTTCAGTATCTTCTGCCTGATGGAAGAGGCTGTAGGAGAGCAGTTCTGGGGTGAGAGGAGTCTTTGATGATGTTGGCAGCGAGTCATTAAATGGAGTCCATAGATGGGAGGTTGGTTTCTGTAATGGTCTGTGGTATACACACAGCCTTCTGCAGTTTCTTCTGGTCCTGGGCAGGGCAGTTACCATACCAGGACAATGGACCTGGGCAGTGTGCTTTCAATGGTGCATCTGTATACATCAGTGAAGGTCCTTACAGGCATGCTGAATCTCCTGAGCTGCCGGAGAAAGAAGAGGCATTGTTGTGCCACTTTGACTGTCTCATTTCTGTGGGAAGTCCAGGATAGGTTGTTGATTATCGTCTCTCCGAGGAACTTGATGCTGTCTGTCTTCTCAATCTCTGCTCCGATAATATAGATGGGCACATGTTCTCCTCCATTCTTTCTGAAGTCAATGATCATTTCTTTAGTTTTGCTGGTGTTGAGAGAGAGGTTGTTCTCATTGCACCATGTCACAAAGCCCTCTGTCGCTCGTCTGTATTCTGACTCATTGTTGTTTAGATATCTGTTTTACCATGGTGGTGTCATCAGCAAACATTGTAGATGGTGTTTGTTCGGAATTTGGCGACACTGTTGTAGGTGTACAGTGAGTACAGTATGGGGCTGAGGACACATCCTTGGGGGGGGAGCTCCACTGTTGAGTGTTATTGTGGAAGAGGTGCAGTTACCTATCTTCACTGATTACGGTCTGTGGGTCAGAAAGCTGAGGATCCAGTTGTAGAGGGCACAGATGAGACCAAGGTCTCAGAGTTTTGAGATCAGTATGGAGGGGATAATAATGTTGAAAGTGGAGTTATAGTCGATGAGCAGAAGTCTGACATGGATGCCTTTGTTGTCCAGTTGTTCCACAGATGAGTGTAGAGTGAGGGGAATGCTGTCTGCTGTGGATCTGTTAGGGAACATAGATCATAGAACAATGCAGCACACTACAGGCCCTTCAGCCCTTGATGTTGTGCTGACCTTTTATGTTACTCCAAACCAAACCACATACCCTACATTTTACTATCATCCATGTGCCTATCCAAGAGTCGCTTAAATGTCCCTAATGTATCCAGCTCTACTGCCATTGCTGGCAGTGCATTCCACATACCCACCACTCTCTAACCCCCACCTCCCTTGCAACAAACCTCCCTCCAATCACCGTAAAATTCTGTCCCCTCATGATAGACCTTTCCACCCTGGGAAAAAGTCTCTGTCTATGCCCTCTGTCTATGCCTCTCATCATCTTGTACACCTCTATCAAGTCACCTCTCATCCTTCTTTGCTCCAATGAGAACAGCCTTAACTCCCTCAACCTTTCTTCATAAGACATGCCCTCCAGTCCAGGCAGCATCCTGGTAAATCTCCTCTGCATCCTCTTTTAAAGCTTCCATGTCTTTCCTATAATGAGGCAGAACTGAACACAATATTCCAAGTGTGATCTAACCAGGGCTTTATAGAGCTACAGCATACCCTTGTGGCTCTTAAACTCAATCGCCCCGCTAATGAAAGGCAACAAACCATACGCCTCCTTAACAACCCTATCAACTTGGGTGGCAACTTTCACGGATCTATGGATGTGGATCCCAAGATCCCTCTGTTCCTCCACACTGCCAAGAATCCTGCCTTTAAACCTATAATCTGCATTCAACTTTGACCTTCCCAAATGAATCATTTCACACTTTTCCAATTTGAACTCCATCGGCCACTTATTAACCAGCTCTGCATCCTATCAATGTCCCATTGCAACCTGCAACATTCCTCCACACTATCTACAACTCCACCAACCTTCATGTCATTGTCAAACTTGCTAACCCACCTTTCCACTTCCTCATCCAAGTCATTTATAAAAATCACAAAAAGCAGAGGTCACAGAACAGATCCGTATGAAACACGACTGGTCACCGAGCTCCAGGCTGAATACTTTCCACCCTCTGTCTTCTACGGACTAGCCAATTCTGTATCCAGACAGACAGGTTTCCCTGTATCCCCATGCCTCCTTACTTTCTGAATGAGCCAACCACAGGGGACCTTATCAAGCGCCTTGTTAAAATCCACATACACCACATCCGCTGTTCTACCTTCATAATTGTATTTTGTCACATCCTCAAAGAATTCAATAAGGCTTGTGAGGCACGACCTGCCCTTCACAAAGCTATGCTGACTATCTCTAATCAAACTGCTTTTCCAAATAATCATTAATCCTGTCTCTCAGAATTCTCTGCAATAATTTGCCCACCACTGATGTAAGACGGACTGGTCTGTAATTCCCACGGTTATCCCTTTTCCCTTTCTTGAACAAGGGAATAATATTTGCCACCCTCTAATCATCTGGTACGACTCCAGTGGACAGTGGGGATGCAAGGTCATCGTCAAAGATGCAGCAATCTCTTCCCTCGCTTCCCATAGTAACCTTGGATATATCCCGTCTGGCCAAAGGGATTCTATTCTCATGTTTTTCAACATTTCCAGCACACCCACCTTCTTAACATCAACCTACTCAAGCATATCCGCCTGTTTCACGCTGTCCTCACAAACAACAAGGTCCCTCTCACTTGTGAATACTGAAGCTAAGTATTTATTAAGAACCTCCATTACCTCCTCCGTCTCCAGGCACAAGTTCCCTCCACTATCCCTTATTGCCCTATCCTCACTGGCAATTCTCCTGTTCCCCACAGAAGTGTAGAACGCCTTGAGGTTTTCCTTAATCCTACCCACCAATTCACTTTCATGCCCCCTTTTCACTCTCCTAAGTCTATTCTTCATTTCTTCCTGGTTACACTGTAACCCTCTCGAGTCCTGGCTGATCCTTGCCTTCTCAACCTTAAATAAGCTTCTTTCTTCCTCTGGACTAGATTTCCCACATCTCTTGTCACCCAAGGCTCCTTCATCCAACTATCCCTTCCAGCACTCTCAGCAAGTGCTCCCTAAATAACTCCACATTTCTGTCGTACATTTCCTTGAGAATATCTGTTCCCAATTTATGCTGCACAGTTACTGCCTAATAATATTGTAATTTCCCCCCCCCCCCCCCATTAAATACTTTCCCATACTGTCTGCTCCTATCCCTTTGCATGACTATAGTAAAGGTCAGGGAGTTGTGATCACTATCACCAAAATGCTCTCCAATCGAGAGATCTGACACCTGACCTGATTAGTTGCCTACTACCAAATCCAATATGGCCTCCCTTCTTGTACACCTATGTACGTTTTGAGTCAGGAATTCTTCCTGGACACACCTGACAAAATCTACTCCATCCAAATTATTTATGTCGGTAGGTAAATTGTAGCGGATTGAGGCAGGCTGGGAGGCTAGAGTTGACATGAGCCATGACCAGCTGCTGAAAGTGCTTCATGATTATAGAGGTTAGAGTGACTGGGCAGTAGTCACCAAGGCACAATGTATGTGCCTTCGGAGGTCCTGGAATGATGGTGGTCTTCTTGAAGCAGGTGGGGACATTGGCTTGTAGGAGGGAGAGGTTGAAGATGTGAGTGAATACCTGCACCAGCTGGTTTTAAGTGCATGGCTGGGGTCTCCATCCAGGCTCATCGCTTTCCTTGGATTGACTCCCAGGAAGACTAATGTGATGTCAGCAGCGGTGACGGAGGGAACACGTGCGTCCAGGGCTGTCAGAGCAGGTGACACTGCGCCCCTGGCATTCTGCTCTAACTAAGCACAGAGAGTATTGAGCTCATCAGGAATGGGGTGTGACACTGTCCTCTATCTTGCTCTGCTTCATTCTGTATCTTGTTATGTTGTTTAGACATTGTTACAGGTGGTGGGGGTCTATTTGGTTGGTCTGGTAATCTAACCTGGTCCGGTACTGCCTCTGGAATGCCTGATGACTTTGCGAGATCATATCTGTATCTCCTGTCAGCTGACTCAAATGCTGCACGTCTGGTCTTCAGTTGGGAGTGGATTTCCTGGGTCATCCAAGGTTTCTGTTTGGGGAATACTTGGATTGACTTATTTTGCAAGCAGTCCTCCACAAGTTTGCTGATGAAGTCCATGGCGGTAGTGGCGTACTTGCCTGGCTTTTCCGCTGAGTACTTGAATACAATCCAGTCCACTGGTTTCAAGCAGTCCAAGAGGACACTGGATAGATTTTGGATAAAGATGGCGGCAGGGATGTGCAGAAAAGGCAGGAGATTGTGACTAAAGGATAGAGCCGGAATGGGCATTAGAGCCAGTGCACGCAAATTCTGTGATTTTTACAACCTTTTCTGAACATGTTTGCAATTCTCCATCCTCCAGCACCACTCGAATCTGTGGAAGATTGAAAGATAATTGTCAGTGTCTCTGCAATTTCACTTCTTTCAATATCCTTGGATGCATTCTCTGTTCCTCTGTTCAAGAAGGGAAATAGGGATAATCCAGGAAACTATTGGAGATGCCGGTTTTGGACTGGGGTGTACAAAGTTAAAACTCACACAATACCAGGTTATAGACCAACAGGTTTAATTGGAAGCATTAGCTTTTGGAGCACCGCTCCTTCATCAGGTAATTGTAGAGGATCCAATTGTAAGACACAGAATTTATAGCAAATAAAGTTTGCTATAAATTCTGTGTCTTACAATTGTGTCCTCCACAACCATCTGATGAAGGAGCAGCGCTCTGAAAGCTAGTGCTTCCAATTAAACCTGTTGGAATTTAACCTGGTATTGTGTGAGTTTTAACCAGGAAACTATAGACTGGTGCTCTGATCTCTAGCATCTGCAGACCTCACTTTCTCCTCGAAGATTTTAACCTACTGCGAATCCTCTCACAAGGATGCCTTCCTTGAAGAAGCTCTCTTCCTCCCTCTACAAAGATTTCAGTGAGTCCCTCTCTCACTGCACACCCCAAATCATCTCCTGCACAGAAGCTCTTCAGCCACATTCTCAAACAGACTCTACCACAGCCACATCTCCTTCCTCAGCACCTGCCTACGGAACCGACTTATCTCGCACGGACTCCGGACTACGTTCCAACCAACAAAAGTTGGACCCAACCAGTACCTACAACAAATCCGAAGCCTCCAGCAACGGGCCTCCCTCCGGATCCTCCGCTCCACGCTTGCAGCCATGCGCCGCTACCTACATTCCCTGCAACTCGACCTACCCCAGCTCAGGACAACACTCTCACAGACCTGTAAAGGACCTCTACTGTTCTTCATCCACAGAAGGATCCATAGACTGAACAAACAGTTCTTCCTAGCCATATCGGAAATTAAAGACAGTAAGTACCAAAAACTTTCATGTACTTACCCCCACACTCCGGATTCCTCAACTGTTCCAGAATCGTCCATCGGCCTCCGAAATCAGTCCGGCGCCATTACACACGCGCCCGCTACAGCGCCCGCGGCAATAGCCGCCGCCGCCGCGGACGATGACGTCACTTCTGCCCCCACCGATGTCGCAAACTCCGCGATCGCCACCCAGACAACCGCCTCCATGATCGCCACTCAGACATCTGCCTCCACGATCGCCATGAAGACAATCGCCGACAGATTCGCCACCTCCGCGGCTATGAGGAATAACTCTGTCTCTGTGGTCACCGCAGCCACTTCCGTCCCCAGTGACGTTACTAACCTACACGACCACAACGCCGCATGTGTCTCCGCCCCCATGCCGAGTTCCGTCACCACGCCTAACCCCGCCCCCCCGCCGTGTTCCGTCACCATGCCTAACCCCACCCTCACGACAATCGCCGTCACCATGTCTAACCCCGCCCCTTCGCCGATCTCCATCACCACGCCCAACCCCGCCCCCAGCCCTAACCCCGCCCCCACACCCAGCTCCAGCCCCACACCAGGTCCTAGCTCCCAGCCCTGCCGTGTTTTCACCATCCTTCCAGAACCTACCCCTCTCTGAGGATGAAAGATCAGTCCTCAGCAGAGGCCTCACCTTCATTCCCCTATGCTCTCGGATTAACGAGTTCAACACACGGCGTGACATCGAACAATTCTTCCGCCGCCTTCGCCTCCGCGCCTACTTCTTCAACCAAGACTCTCGCCCACCCTCTGACGACCCCTTCTCCCGCCTCCAACACACCCCATCCACCTGGACACCCCGTGCTGGCCTCCTACCTGCCCTCGACCTCTTCATAGCCAACTGCCGCCGCGATATTAACCGCCACCTGAACTCCCCCACCCCTCTCACCCACTCCAACCTCTCACCGTTGGAACGCGCAGCCCTCCACTCCCTCCGTTGCAACCCCAACCTCACCATCAAACCAGCAGACAAGGGAGGTGCGGTAGTAATTTGGCGCACCGACCTTTACACTGCTGAGGCCAAATGCCTGCTCACAGATACCTCCTCCTACTGCCCCCTTGACCATGACCCCACCCCCCACCACCAAACCATCATCTCCCAGACCATCCATAACCTCATCACCTCAGGGGATCTCCCATCCATCGCCGCCAACCTCATAGTCCCACAACCCCGCACCGCCCGCTTCTACCTCCTGCCCAAAATCCACAAACCTGACTGCCCCGGCTGACCCATTGTCTCAGCCTGCTCCTGCCCCACCAAACTCATCTCTGCATACCTCGACACGGTCCTGTCCCCCTTAGTCTAAGAACTCTACACCTACGTTCGGGACACCACCCATGCCCTCCACCTCCTCCATGATTTTCGCTTCCCCGGTCCCCAACGCCTTATTTTCACCATGGACATCCAGTCCCTGTACACCTCCATCCCCCATCACGAAGGACTCAAAGCCCTCCGCTTCTTCCTTTCCCGCCGTACCAACCAGTACCCTTCCACTGACACCCTCCTTCGACTGACTGAACTGGTCCTCACACTGAACAACTTCCCTTTCCAATCTTCCCACTTCCTCCAAACGAAAGGAATAACCATGGGCACCCGCAAGGGCCCCAGCTATGTAGGATATGTGGAACAATCCATCTTCTGCAACTACACTGGCCCCACCCCCCACCTTTTCCTCCGCTACATCGATGACTGTATCGGCGCCGCCTTGTGCTCCCACGAGGAGGTTGAACAGTTCATCCACTTCACCAACACCTTCCACCCCGACCTCAAATTCACCTGGACAGTCTCAGATTCCTCCCTCCCCTTCCTCGACCTTTCTATTTCTATCTCAGGCGACTGAATCAACACGGACATCTACTACAAACCGAACGACTCCCACAGCTACCTGGATACACCTCCTCACACCCTGCCCCCTGTAAAAACGCCATCCCATTCTCCCAATTCCTTCGTCTCCGCCGCATCTGCTCCCAGGAGGACCAGTTCCAAAAATGTACAACCCAGATGGCCTCCTCCTTCAAGGACCACAATTTCCCCCCCGACGTGGTCGACGATGGCCTCCACCGCATCTCTTCACTTCCCGCTCCTCCGCCCTTGAGCCCCGCCCCTCCAACCACCACCAGGACAGAACCCCATTGGTCCTCACCTACCACCCCACCAATCTCCATGTACAGCGTATCATCCGCCGTCATTTCCGCTACCTCCAAACGGACCCCACCACCAAGGATATATTTCCCTCCCCTCCCCTATCAGCGTTCCGTAAAGACCACTCCCTCCGTGACTCCCTCGTCAGATCCACACCCCCCATCAACCCAACCTCCACTCCCGGCACCTTCCCCTGCAACCGCAGGAGGTGCAAGACTTGCGCCCACACCTCCCCCCTCACTTCCCTCCAAGACCCCAAAGGAAACTTCCATATCCGCCACAAATTCACCTGCACCTCCACACACATCATCTATTGCATCTGCTGCACCCGATGTGGCCTCCTCTATATTGGCGAGACAGGCCGCCTACTTGCGGAACGTTTCAGAGAACACCTCTGGGACACCCAGACCAACCAACCCAACCAACCTGTGGCTCAACACTTCAATTCCCCCTCCCACTCCACAAAGGATATGCAGGTCTTTGGACTCCTCCATCGCCAGACCACAACAACATGACGGTTGGAGGAAGAGCGCCTCATCTTCCGCCTAGGAACCCTCCAACCACAAGGGATGAACTCGGATTTCACCAGTTTCCTCATTTCCCCTCCCTCCACCTTGTCTCAGTCAAATCCCTCGAACTCAGCACCGCCTTTCTAACCCGCAATCTTCTTCCTGACCTCTCTGCCCCCACCCCACTCTGACCTATCACCCTCACCTTGACCTCTTTCCACCTATCGCATTTCCAACGCCCCTCCCCCAAGTCCTTCCTCTCTACCTTTTATCTTAGCCTGCTGGACACACTTTCCTCATTCGTGAAGAAGGGCTTATGCCCGAAACGTTGATTCTCCTGTTCCCTGGATGCTGCCTGACCTGCTGCACTCTTCCAGCAACACATTTTCAGCTCTGATCTCCAGCATCTGCAGACCTCACTTTCTCCTGTCTCACATCAGTAGTTGGGAAGCTAATGGAGAGGATTCTTAGGGATAGATTTATGTGTATTTGGAAAAGCATGGCCTAATTTGAAAAAGTCAGCATGACTTTGTGCAGGGTAGGTCATGCCTTACTAATTTGATTGAATTTTTTGAGGAGGTGACAAAGCTGATTGCTGACGTTAGAGCAGTGGATGTTGCATAAATTTTTATAAGACTTTCAACAAGGTCCCTCATGATAGGCTCATCCAGAAGATTAAGATAGCGAGTCTTGAGAATATTTGTAGCTCAGGTTAAGGTTCCTTGGGAAATTCAAAACACATAAATAGAAAGTGGGCTATACCACCAGTGCATCATCAGAAGGCTCACTGAAGATCTTACCTGGTATGGTGACAAAATGTCTAAAAATGAACCTTCCAACTCAGCAAGAAAACCTACATCAAGAGAAGATTATGATGTTTGGGATCCACAGTGACTTGGCAGCATGGATTCAGAATTGGCTTGCCCATAGCAGGTCGAATGTAGTGTTGGAAGAGAGTTTTTCTGGCTGGAGATCCGTGATTAGTGGTGTTCCATAGAGAGCCATACTGGAGCAACTGCTTTTTGTGATATATATTGTTACAAAAGTAGTGGTCAACCCCCTCTGATAGCTAAAACCAAAACACCCAGAGAGGCTCACTTCACCTCATAATCTGATAAAGAAGTATGTCAAGTGGTATAACCTACCTCTCACCCCCATAAACTGTTATAAAGGAATGGTTTAATGAAATAAAATCTATTCACTCACTCTATAATCAACAAGTAACAATTTATTTATCTAACTCCAACAGTGAACAAATTAATACAACTAATAAACCGAACAATTCCCTTCTAACTAATTATTCCCTAATAAACAAAATCCTAATGATATACTGTTCCAATAAAATACAATTGCCACTTATATAACAGAACAATGGAGTGTAGACCCAAAATTACAGCTAGGATACGTCTTCCAGAATGTTCCTCACCCTCTCGACTGATCTTCTTTCAGGAACATCTCCTTCGTCAAATTGTGCTGTCAGGAATATTAGTTAAGAATGTGACAGTACTTTTATTAATTAGATGGTGCTTTCTTTGAGAGTTGAAAGTTGTTATCTCTGGGCAGATGGCAGTTGGCTCTCTGCCAATTTTCAAATGCCTTCTTTTATACCCTTAATTTTGCACAATCAGATTGGCTCTAAGTTGTCAAAACCATCATATTTAAATTTAATAGACTCTTGGTAGCTAAGTGCTTGGCTTAAATCAATTGGCCAAATTTGAAAAGGCTTCTTGTCTTGGTAAAAACTTTGCTTGACCGATTGATACAAAATGTTTCAATTTGGGTGCGCTGTGTGTATCTGCACTTTAAGCTGCTGTTCAGACATCCACTTCAACTCTAAGCACTGGAAAAATACACCATCTTTTAAAGGGACCATACAATGCTTTCAGCCATTTTACAAATTTACAATTTTATGCACACCAACTTCGCAACAATATAAATGACGTGGATGAAAATGAAGATGGGTAGGTTAGTAAATTTGCAGATGATACAAAGATCAGTGGAATTGTGGATGATGTAGAAGGTTGTCAAAGGATACAGCGGGATTAGAGATCAGTTGCAGGAGAAATGGCAGATGGAGTTTATTCTGAGTAAGTATGAGGTGATGCACATTGGGAGATCAAATGTTAAGGAAAAGTATGCTGGTAGACCCTGAACAGCACTGATGTACTGAGGGACCTTCGGGTAAGGAAGGCATGTTGCATGCTTGCCTTTATTGGTCAGGGAATTGAGTACAGAGTCAAAATGGAGAAAGTGAGGTCTGCAGATGCTGGAGATCAGAGCTGGAAATGTGTTGCTGGAAAAGCGCAGCAGGTCAGGCAGCATCCAGGGAACAGGAGAATCGACGTTTCGGGCATAAGCCCTTCTTCAGGACTCTTGAAGAAGGGCTTATGCCCGAAACATCGATTCTCCTGTTCCCTGGATGCCGCCTGACCTGCTGCGCTTTTCCAGCAACACATTTCCAGCTACAGAGTCAAAATGTCATGTTGCAGCTTTATGAGACTTTGGTTAGGCCACACTTCGAGTATTGCGTTAAAGTCTGGTCACCACATTACAGGAAAGATTTGGAGGCTTTAGTGATGGTTTAGAAGAGACTTACCAGGGTGAGAAAAACATGGGTTGTTTGCTCTATGTGGCAGAGGCAGAGGGTACACTCGTTAGAAGCCTATAATATTATGAGATTCGTAGGGTTAAAAATTGCACAACACCAGGTTATAGTCCAACAGGTTTAATTGGAAGTACTAGATTTCGGAGCGCCGCTCCTTCATCAGGTGGTTGTGGAGTACAGAATTTATAGCAAAAGTTTACAGTGTGATGTAACTGAAATTATACATTGAAAAATATTTTGATTGTTTGTTGAGTCTTTCATCTGTTAGAATGACCGTGATAGTTTCACTTCTTTCATATGTAAATCACAAAATATTTTTTAAAAGTTACATTCTCAGGTTAACTGTAACAATTGGTGTCAGCCAGATAAGATGTTCAACATACGGGCGGCACGGTGGCACAGTGGTTAGCACTACTGCCTCACAGCGTCAGAGACCCGGGTTCAATTCCCGCCTCAGGCGACTGACTGTGTGGAGTTTGCACATTCTCCCCGTGTCTGTGTGGGTTTCCTCCGGGTGCTCCAGTTTCCTCCCACAGTCCAAAGATGTGCAGGTCAGGTGAATTGACCATGTTAAATTGTCCATAATGTTAGGTAATGGGTAAATGTATGGGTGGGTTGCGCTTCGGCGGGTCGGTGTGGACTTGTTGGGCCGAAGGGCCTGTTTCCACACTGTAATGTAATTTAAAAAAATATATCAATTACATTCTTTTGCAGTCCAGGCCAGTAAAAATGTTTTTGTACTTTAGGTTGAGGTTTTCTTACCCTTAAATGACCTTCTGGGAATTCATGTGCTAACCCCAACACCTCCTTTCTATAGCCCGCTGCTAATGCAACTTGATGAATTGCTGCCCATTTCTCATCTGCCTGAATATATGATAATCTCCATTTTCTCATCAAGACATAATTTATAAGATAGTAGCAATCAAGAATATACTCAGATTCTTCTTCTGTGTATGTGTTTTGAATCAATTGCTTAAGATTTTCATCTTTCTGTTGTTGCTCATTTAATTTCTCTGAGCTAAAAAAATCCACCTTGTCCTCCACCTGTTCTTGTTTCGGCTAAACCATTTGATCAAAAATGGTCTCTGATAATTCTACTTCAACTTCCTTATCTTTATTATTTGATTTCTCCTCCTGTTTCAATTGGTGGCTTTGTGACCTTGTTATCATAGAGTCAGGAAATATCCCAGGGTATGATTCCTATAATATCTCAGTTGCCTGATTTTCCACTGGGTTTTCAACCACATTAGGCAGCACTCCTATCTGTGACCCAGCCATATCATGAGCAAGGACAAATTGTATCCCTGAAGCAGTGAGTTTGTCCAGTACTCCTACCACCACTTCACTTTTCATTGGGCACTCCAAACTCACTCTACATAATGGAGCATTTCTCATCTCACTAACTCTACCGACCAAGTTTGTTTGGATCAACAAAACCCATGTGGTCGCTGTCCACTTCATTTGATTAGCCACTTTCTCAAAAGAAATGAAAAAGGCTTCTACATCCTTCTCATGAATACTTAAACAGATCCCCACCAGGCCTTTGGCTCCGATGGACTTGCTCATCCTTACTACCCTCCTTGGAGACCAAGAGGACTGCCAATGCTGGAGATCAGAGTCAAGATTAGAGTGGTGCTGGGAAAGCACAGCAGGTCAGGCAGCATCCAAGGAGCAGGAGAGTCAATGTTCCAGGCATAAGCACTCCCCATCCTCCTCACTAAGCCTACCTTCTACCTTCACCCTCATCCTTTTATTTTGACTTTCTTTTATTTTTAATTTCCAACTTCTGAAATTCAAACCCTCTCTCTTTCTCCATTTCTTGTACTAGGACGTTCCTCCCCTTTTCTTATTCCTCTGCCAGGGTAATTATGTCCTTTTCATTTTGTTCTGCTCAGGCAATTCTTTCCTTTTCTCTTTGTGCCAATGGGCCGAGACGTGGCAGATGGAGTTTAATTCAGATAAATGCGAGGTGCTGCATTTTGGGAAAGCAAATCTTAGCAGGACTTATACACTTAATGGTAAGGTCCTAGGGAGTGTTGCTGAACAAAGAGACCTTGGAGTGCAGGTTCATAGCTCCTTGATATTGGAGTCGCAGGTAGATAGGATAGTAAAGAAGGCATTTGGTATGCTTTCCTTTATTGGTCAGAGTATTGAGTACAGGAGTTGGGAGGTCATGTAACGGCTGTACAGGACATTGGTTAGGTCACTGTTGGAATATTGTGTGAAATTCTGGTCTCCTTCCTATCAGAAAGATGTTGTGAAACTCGAAAAGGTTCAGAAAAGATTTACAAGGATGTTGCCAGGGTTGGAGGATCTGAGCAACAGGGAGAGGCTGAACAGGCTGGGACTGTTTTCCCTGGAGCATCGGAGGCTGAGGGGTGACCTTATAAAGGTTTACAAAATTATGAGGGGCATGGATAGGATAAATAGGCAAAGTCTTTTCCCTGGGGTTGGGGAGTCCAGAACTAGAGGGCATAGGTTTAGGGTGAGAGGGAAAGATATAAAAGAGACCTAAGGGGCAACCTTTTCACGCAGAGGGTGGTACGTGTATGGAATGAGCTGCCAGAGGATGTGGCGGAGGCTGGTACAATTGCAACATTTAAGAGGCATTTGGGTGGGTATATGAATAGGAAGGGTTTGGAGGGGTATGGTCCGGGTGCTGGTAGGTGGGACTAGATTGGGTTGGAATATCTGGTCGGCATGGACAGGTTGGACTGAGGGTCTGTTTCCATGCTGTACATCTCTATGACTCTATGACTCTTTCCTCGGCTATAAACCTGTAATTCAAACTGTTTTCCATGTTCAAGCTGCTTCATCTGCAGTTAAATTCAAGACATTTCTAAAGATACCGATGGCATTTCCAGCAAATCTAAATGCCAAATTATTGCTGTAATTACCTGTCCTTTTCACACAGGTGATCCAACCCCCAACTCCAGCCTATCTGCCAATTCTAACTGCTTTTCCTTGCTCACACTTTATAAAACCCCCAAAGTCATTCTTCCTCCCCCAGAGACCTCTTAGTGACTCAAAGAGCAATTACTACACAAAGCACTGTTTAAAACCAATTAAATTCAACACGAAGAACAAAAGACACTACCACTTGCCACCTTTGTGTCCAGCAACCCTAAACGCAAAGTGGAATTGTAGAATCAATTTTGACAAGAGCCCCTAATCTTTTATGGACCAAGCCAGACCACCTCAAAATATTTTAAGGAGGTAGCCCAGATCAGATTCCTGGATTCAACTCACGAACCAGCAAAGTTGATAGTTTTGGTACAAGAGCTGAGTTTGTTTTTACTCACTTGCAGGACATGGGCATCGCTGGCTGGCCAGCATTTAATTCCTGTCCCTAGTTGGCCTTGAGAGGGTAAAAGTGAGCTGCCCGGTTGAACCTCTGCAGTCTGTGTGCTGTAGGTTGACCCACAATGCCATTAGGGAGGGAATTCCAGGATTTTGATTCAGTAACAGTGAAGAAACTGTGATATGTTTCCAAGTCAGAACGATGAGTGGCTTGGAGCAGAACATGCAGGTGATGGTGTTCCCATGTATCTGCTGCCCTTGGCCTTCAAGATAGAAAGGATTGTGGGTTTGGAAGGTTCTGACTGAGGATCTTTGAATTTCTGCCATGTATCTTGTTGATAGTACACATTGCTGCAACTGAGCGGCTATGCTGGAAGATATGGATATTTGTGGATGTGGTGCCAATCAAGTAAGCTGCATTGTACTGGATGGTGTCAAGGTTCTTAAGTGTTGTTAAAGCTGCAGCTATCCAAGGCCAGTGGGGAGTATTCTATCACATTCCTGAGTTGCGCCTTGTAGATGGTGAACAGGTTTTGGGGAATCAGGAGGTGATTTACTGGCTGCAGTATTCCTAACCTCTGACCTACTCTTGTGGCCACTCTGTTTATGTGGTGAGTCCAGTTGAATTTCTGGTCAATGGTAGCCCCAAGGATGTATACAGTAGAGGATTCAGTGATGGTAACAAAGGGTATTGGTTAGATTGTCTCTTATTGGTCATTCCCTGGCATATGTCTTTTGTGAGTGTTACTTGCCACATCTCAACCCAAACCTGGATATTGTCCAGATCTTGTTGCATTTGAACATGAACTGCTTCAGTATTTGAGGAGTCGCAAATGGTGTTGAACATTGTGCAATAATTGTGAACATGATGGAGGGAAGGCCATTGATGAAGCACCTGAAGATGGTTGGGCCTTGGACACTACCCTAAGGAACTCCTGCAGAGATGGTGTGTGGGAGGTGCTCTTTAGCGGATTTAAACCTGTCTGAATATTTTCTCTAACCACACCCTGCTTCAGTTCCGACAACATAGTGCACACTCTAACGCATCAATGTGGGTGGCACGGTGGCACAGTGGTTAACACTGCTGCCTCACAGAGCCAGAGACCCAGGTTCAATTCCCGCCTCAGGCAACTGTCTGTGTGGAGTTTGCACATTCTCCCCGTGTCTGCATGGGTTTCCTCCGGGTGTTCTGGTTTCCTCCCACAGTCCAAAATTGTGCAGGTTAGGTGAATTGGCCATGCTAAATTGCCCGTAGTGTTAGGTGTAGGAGTAAATGTAGGCGAATGGGTCTGGGTGGGTTGCTCTTCGGAGGGTCGGTGTGGACTTGTTGGGCCGAAGGGCCTGTTTCCACACTGTAAGTAATCTAATCTAAAAAAAATGTGGACTTCAACAGTTTCCTCATTTCTCCTCACCCCAGTTCCAAACTTCCAGCTCAGCCCTGTCCTACCTGCCTATCTTCTTTTCTACCTATCCACTCCACCCTCCTTCCTGACCTATCAGCTTCATCCCCTCCCCCACTCACCTATTGTACTCTATACTACTTTCTCCCCACCCCCACCCTCCTCTCACTTATCTCTCCACCCTTCAGGCTCTCTGCCTGTATTCCTGATGAAGGGCTTTTGCCCGAAACATCGATTTTACTGCTCCTCAGATGCTGCCTGAACTGTTGTGCTCTTCCAGCACCACTAATCCAGAATCTGGTTTCCAGCATCTGCAGTCATTGTTTTTACTTAACTCCTACTGACCTGCTTTGTTTTAACAATTTGGTATGTTCGAAGGTTATGGAATGACTGCACTAAAAGCTAGACCCAGCAGCCACAGGTGAGTGCCTGCTGGGAACGTTCTGACCTTATTGTATTTCTATATCTGTGTATTGTCTCTGTGTGTTGATGGCTTACCGCGATGACTTTAGGTGGTAGGTTGTTCTTACAGTTGTAAGTTTGAACTGGCTCTTTTTTAGAGTCAGGCTGAGACTGAAATAATCAGCAAATTGAAACTTTTCTCCAAGACTGTTTCCCCTTTTAAGCAACGTGACATGACACAGACAGTGAAGAGGCGAGTGAGTGGTGCTGGAAAAGCACAGCAGGTGAGGCAGCGTCCGAGGAGCAGGAGGGTCGCCATTTCGGGCATAAGCCCTTCATCAGGAATGAGGCTTGTGGGCTGGGGGGCTGACAGATAAATGGGAGGGGAGTCAGGCTGGGGAAGGTATCTGGGAAGGTAATAGGTAGATGAAGGTGGGGGAAGAAGGTGATCGGTCAGAGAGGAGTCTGGAGCAGATAGGTGAGAAGGAAAATGAACAGGTAGGACAGGTCATGAGGGTGATATCGAGTTACAATGTTGGATCTGGGATGAGGTTGGGGGGAGGGGAAATGAGAAAACTGGGTGAAGTCCACATTAATCCTGTGTGGTTGGCATACAGTAAAGAGCCTATGGATGTGGATTGGGTGGCGGGGGTATATGGTCTATTTTTGACCTGTTTGAGGCGAGCTGTCAGAGGGTTTTCTCTATAACTGTGTCTCCTTTGGATACTGCTTTCAAAAGGGAACATTTTGATCTAACAACATTTCACACAGTGATTTGTTTCTGATTTGGAGATGCCGGTGTTGGACTGGAGTGTACAAAGTTAATACTGAGGCTGTTGCCACGATGCCATCATTGTGGGGGATGCTGGTGTAGAGTGCGGAAACATCCATTGTGATGAGGAATGTTCCTGGTTCGACTGGTCCACGGGTGCTGAGTTTCTGTAAGAAATCCGTAGTGTCGCGACAGAAGCTGGGGATCCCCTGTACAATAGGTTTCAAGATGCCTTCCATGTAGCCGGAGAGATTCTCACATAGGGTCCCATTTCCCAACACAATGGGACGTCCCGGTGTGTTGGCTTTGTGTACCTTTGGAAGGCAGTAGAAGTCGCCTACACGAGAAGTACGTGGGATGAGGGCGCGTAGGGAGCTCTGAAGGACTGGATCCAAAGTTCTGATCAGTGTGTTTAATTCTCGGATATGTTCTTTGGTCGGATCAGTGTGTTTAATTCTCGGGTATGTTCTTTGGTCGGATCAGCTGGTAGTTGCCTGTAGTGTTCCTGGTTGTTCAGTTGTCGGTACACTTCCTTGCAATAATCTGTTCTATTCTGAATGACAATGGCTCCTCCTTTATCTGCTGGTTTGATGACAATGTTGTGATTGGTTTTGAGAGCCTGGATGGCATTGCGTTGGGAACGGGTGATGTTTTGCTCTACCTTATAGGTACGGCTGATGAATCTGGCATTTATATATTTCCTGACAGTTTGAGCATACATGTCAAGCCCAGGGCAGCGGCCCTCCGGTGGGATCCATGTTGACACCTTCTTTGGTCGCTCCTCTACAGATCCCTGTGATGACTGTTCTAGTTCATCAGTGGGCTCAGTGGGATCACTGCCGGCACCTTGAAAGAATTCCTGGAGTCTCATTCGTCTGATGAACTCCTCTGTGTCTGCTGCCAGAACCAATGGGTCCATTTTGGTGGTGGGGCAGAAGTTGAGATCCCTCCTCAGGACTTCAATCTCTTCTGGTCGAAGGGTGTGGTCCGATAAGTTGACAATAGACTTCCCCGCAGTGATAATGTTGTCTACTGTGGTTCCAGGGCGGGCTTTGCTATTACTGGTGAGAATGCCAAGCTTCTCCAGTTTTTTGTTCTTGGCGTGCATGTACGTGGTGTAGTTTTGTTGCCTTGTCTGTTTGGCGATGTCACGTAATTGTACTGATGTATCCTGTGTGCAGGCTGTGAGTGTGGACTCCATCTGAATTTCAAGGTTGTGGCGCCTGCTGTAGAGTTGGTGCACGAGATGATTGAGAAGTTTACGAGAGGTACGGTGGCAAAGTCTCTCTGCGAGGTCTGTGTTGTAGGTCGACCTAAGTGGGTTCGTGATCCCTAATCCACTCGGGATCTTTCCTGCTTGCCTGCATTCCTGTAGAAACTTGATGTCTGTGTCGATATGTGCGATCTTCTTGGAGATCCTCTCCACTTTAAGCCGGCAGTTAGTGGTGTCGATAGTAGTCATGATTCGGAGATGCCGGTGTTGGACTGGGGTGTACAAAGTTAAAAATCACACAACACCAGATTATAGTCCAACAGGTTTAATTGGAAGCACACTAGCTTTCGGAGCGATGCTCCTTCATCAGGTGATTGTGGAGGGGTCGATCGTAACACAGAATTTTTAGCAAAAATTTGCAGTGTGATGTAACTGAAATTATACATTGAAGAATTGATTGTCTGTTAAGCCTTTCATCTGTTAGAAAACAGTGATAGTTTCACTTCTTTCATGTGTAAATCACAAAACCCTTTTTTTTTAAAGTTGCATTCTCAGGTTAGTTGTTAACAATGGTGATAGCTAGACAATGTGTTGAAGGTGTTAGCCCCCTGTGTTCTCTGTCTATGACCTGATGTTTAGATTGATTCCAATCTAAAAAGTGAAATAACAGAGTTTTACATAAATTCATGCAGTTTTTGAGCTCAGAGTTCGACATGAATCTATGTGGTTTTTGAGCAAAGTGCAATGTAACTTTGTACCAAAAAAATTCACCACACACAATATATATGTGTGCATGTGGGTCTTTGTCTGTCTGTGTGTGTGTCTGTCTGGGGTGGGGGTTGTGAGTGTGAGAAAGTGTGTGTGTGTGTGTGTGTGTAGTGAGTGCAGAGTGTCTTAAGTGTGTGAGGGGGTGCATGTGTGGGAATCTGTGTGTCTATAAGGGTGTGTGGGGGTGTCTGTGCACGCGTCTGTGTGTATCTGTGTCCATGTGCATGTGAGAGTGTGTGTGTGTGTAGGAATATCTGTGTATGTGTGTGTAGTGCAATGGTGATCACCTGTAATGTGACATGAACCCAAGGTCCCGGTTGAGGCCCTCCCTATGGGTACCGAACTTAGCTATCAGCCTCTGCTCAGCCACTTTCCTCTGCTGCCTGTCGCGAAGTCCACCTTGGAGGATGGTCACCCGAAGGTCCGAGGCTGAATGTCCTGGACCACTGAAGTGTTCCCCAACTGGGAGGGAACCCTCCTGTCTGTTGATTGTTGTGCGGTGCCCATTCATCCGTTGTCGTAGCCTTTGCTCAATTTCCCCAATGGACCATGCCTCAGGGCATCCCTGCCTGCAACGTATAAGATAGACAATGTTGGCTGAGTCACATGAGTACCTGCCATGTACACGGTGGGAGGTGTTCTCACGCATAATAGTGGTATCTATGTCCACAATCTGTCACGTTTTGCAGCGTCCACCGTGACAGGGTTGTATGGAGTTGTCCTGAGAGCCGGGCAGTTTGCTACGAACAATGATCTGTTTGAGGTTTGGCGGTTGTTTAAAGGCAAGTAGTGGAGGAGTCACTGATAAAACTACACAGTGACATCAACAATTTTCATCCCACCATCAAACTCACCATGGACTACTCTTGACTGTCTGTCTCATTCTTGGACACGTGCGTCTCCATCAAGACGGACACCTCAGCACCACATTCTACCGCAAACCCACAGACAACCTCACAATGCTACACTTCTCCAGCTTCCACCCAAAACATATTAAAACAGCCATTCCCTATGGACAAGCCCTACGCATAGACCGGATCTGCTCAGATGAGGAGGAACGTGACGGACACCTGGAAGTACTCAAGGATGCCCTCACAAGAACAGGGTACAATGTTCAACTCATCGACCACCAGTTCCGACGTGCCACAGCAAGGAACCGTAATGACCTCCTCAGGAGACAGACACGGGCTGCAATTGACAGGGTACCCTTCGTTGTTCAGTACTTCCCAGGGGCTGAAATATTACGCCATGTTCTTCGTGACCTGCAACACATTATCAATTGAGATGAGCACCTCACCAAGACCTTCCCCACACCTCCACTACTTGCCTTTAAACAACCGCCAAACTTCAAACAGATCATTGTTCGTAGAAAACTGCCCGGCTCTCAGGACAACTCCATACAACCCTGTCACGGTGGATGCTGCAAAACGTGTCCGATTGTGGACATAGATACCACTATTACGTGTGGGAACACCTCCCACCGTGTACATGGCAGGTACTCATGTGACTCAGCCAACATTGTCTATCTTATACGTTGCAGGCAGGGATGCCCTGAGGCATGGTCCATTGGGGAAATTGAGCAAAGGCTACGACAACGGATGAATGAGCACCGCACAACAATCAACAGACAGGAGGGCTCCCTCCCAGTTGGGGAACACTTCAGTGGTCCAGGACATTCAGCCTCGGACCTTCGGGTGACCATCCTCCAAGGTGGACTTCGCGACAGGCAGCAGAGGAAAGTGGCTGAGCAGAGGCTGATAGCTAAGTTCGGTACCCATAGGGAGGGCCTCAACCGGGACCTTGGGTTCATGTCACATTACAGGTGATCACCATTGCACTACACACACATACACAGATATTCCTACACACACACACACTCTCACATGCACATGGACACAGATACACACAGACGCGCGCACAGACACCCCCACACACCCTTATAGACACACAGATTCCCACACATGCACCCCCTCACACACTTAAGACACTCTGCACCCACTACACACACACACACACACTTTCTCACACTCACAACCCCCACCCCAGACAGACACACACACAGACAGACAAAGACCCACATGCACACATATATATTGTGTGTGGTGAATTTTTTTGGTACAAAGTTACATTGCACTTTGCTCAAAAACCACATAGATTCATGTCGAACTCTGAGCTCAAAAACTGCATGAATTTATGTAAAACTCTGTTATTTCACTTTTTAGATTGGAATCAATCTAAACATCAGGTCATAGACAGAGAACACAGGGGGCTAACACCTTCAACACATTGTCTAGCTATCACCATAGTTAAGAGCTAACCCGAGAATGCAACTTTAAAAAAAAGAGTTTTGTGATTTACACATGAAAGAAGTGAAACTATCACTATATTCTAACAGATGAAAGGCTTAACAGACAATCAATTCTTCAATGTATAATTTCAGTTACATCACACTGCAAATTTTTGCTATAAATTCTGTGTTACGATCGACCCCTCCACAATCACCTGATGAAGGAGCGTCGCTCCGAAAGCTAGTGTGCTTCCAATTAAACCTGTTGGACTATAACCTGATGTTGTGTGATTTTTAACTTTGGTTTGTTTCTGCAATGGTTTCTGGGCCTATGGAGGAGGATGTGTCTCTAGTGGAAACAATTGACCACAATTCACAATTTAATATCTCTCTGCCTTCCTCTCAATATTGCCTTGATAAACAAAAGATGTTATAATCAACAGACAGTTCTGTCGGTCAGGGCTTGTTCTGTAATAGGCATCATGTGATGGTTGACAGCACAAAAGGTAAATATGGAGCTGAAACATAGTTTACCTGAGGCAGCTTCAGCGGCTGATATATCACCCGGGAGAATAAAGGGGCTTTTCAATGTCTACATTCTGACAAATGGGAGAATCTAGCCTAGGAATATCCACCAGTCACCAGGTGAGCCCAGTGTGTGTCTCTGAGACAGACAGGAACCAGATGGATCAAACAGACAGACAGAATGGGGAAGTTGCTATTTTTAAAGGTTTTATTTTTAGCTTAAGTACTTTAATTATCACATTTTTTTACAGATTAATCCAATTGGGCTGGGACAGGATAAATTAGAACCCATGCAAGTAAGATCAGAACAGACCTTAAATATAAAATAAAGGTTTAATGGAGTGGGGGAGGTGGTGCTGGGGAGGGCAGTATTTGAGACCCATTCTTTAATCAGGACTTCCCAAAGTGAGGATTGCGAGCTGAGATTCTGGGCTGGCAGGTTCTGAAGCTGCGTTTCTGTTGCACAAAGCCACCCCCTCCCCTGTCACAATCAGCTCTCAGCCCCTCATCCCAACATTCTCACTCAGGTCTTACTGTCAACCTCGAAACAGGGTGCAGCAGATTGTGGACAGGCTTTGGGGAGTCAGGGGTGGATGGAGTTACTCACTGTAGGATTGCTAGTCTCTGACTTGCCCGTGTAGTCTCTGTATTAACTGTATGATCCAGGTGTGTTTTTTTTGGTCAGCGAACAGACATTTCAGACTCTCAGCACCACCCCAGTGTCTGGGATTTACAGAGGTGGAACAAGAGACTGGTAACTTCAATGTTTCAGTCAGATTGGCAGGCTCTGCTTTTAACCTGTTCTTCTTACGATTAACAGGCTGATGAGGTTTCCCTGGCCTCAGGAAAATCAAATGCTAAAGACACAAACCTACTAATTAGGAGCAGGAGGTCACTCAGCCCCTCAATCTTGCTCTGCCTTTCAATTTTTTCATGGTTAACCTGATAATTCCACATTCCCACCCTGGTAACCTCTCACCTCTTGCTCATCAAGAATCTATCTACCTCTGATTTAATGAATAAGGCATTTGGTATGCTTTCCTTTACAGGAGTACAGGAGTTAGGAAGTTATATTGCAGTTGTACAGAACATTGGTTAGGCCATTTTTGGAATTTTGCATGCAATTCTGGAAGGATGTTGTTGAACTTAAAAGTGTTCAGAAAAGATTCACAAGGATGTTGCCAGGGTTGGAGGATTTCAACCACAGGGAGAGGCTAAATCGGCTGGTGTTGTGTTCCTTGGAGCATTGAAGGCTGAGGAATGACCTCATAGAGGTTTATGAAATTAAGAAGGACATAGATAGCGTAAATAAACAAGATCTTTTCCCTGGGGTGGGGTCTCCAGAACTACATACAACATAGAACATAGAACATTACAGCACACTGCAGACCCTTTGGCCCTTTGCGCTGACCTGTGAAACCAATCTGAAGTCCATCTAACCTACACTGTTCCATTTTCATCCACATGTTTATCCAATGACCATTTAAATGCCCTTGAAGTTGACGAGTCCACTATTGTTGCAGTCAGTGCTTTCCACACCCCCACTACTCTGTGAGTAAAGAAACTACCTCTGACATCTGTCCTTTATCAATCACCCCTCAATTTAAATCTATGTCCCCTCATGCTAGCCATCTCCATCAAGTAAAAAGGCTATCTAACCCTCTGATTATCTTATATGTCCCAATTAAGTCACCTCTCAGCCTTCTTCTCTCTAACGAAAACAGCCTCAAGTCTCTCAGCCTTTTCTCATGAGACCTTCCCTCCATACCATGTAGCATCCTAGTAAACCTCCGCTGAATCCTTTCCAAAGCTTCCACATCCTTCATATAATGTGGTGACCGGAACTGTATGCAATTCTCCAAGGACGGCCGCACCAGAGTTTGTACAGCTGCAGCATGACCTCATGATTCTGAAATTCAATCCTTCTACCAATAAAAGCTAACACTCCATATGCCTGCTTAACAACCCCATCAACGGGGGTGGCAACTTTCAAGGATCTATGTACCTGAATACAGAGATCTCTCTGGAGAGGTGAAAGTGAGGACTGCAGATGCTGGAGATCAGAGTCGAGAGTGTGGTGCTGGAAAAGGAAGGGCTTATGCCCGAAACATCGATTCTCCTGCTCCTTGGATGCTGCCTGACCTGCTGTGTTTTTCTAGCACCACATTCTTGACACCAAGATCTCTCCACTCATCTACACTGCCAAGAATCTTACCATTAGCTCAGTACTCTTTATTCCTGTTGCTCCTTCCAAAGTGAATCACCTCACCTTTTCCACATTAAACTCCATTTGCCACCTCTCAGCCCAGCTCTTCAGCTTATCTATGTCCCTCTGTAACCTGCAACATCCTTCACCACTATCCACAACTCCACCAACCTTAGTGTCATCAGCAAATTTATTAACTTATCCTTCTATAGCCTCATTCAGGTCATTTATAAAAATGCCAAACAGCAGTGGCCCCAAACAGATCCTTGCGGTACACCACCAGTAGCTGAACTCCAGGATGAACGTTTCCCATCAACCACCAGCCTCTGTCTTCTTTCAGCTAGCCAATTTCTGATCCAAACTGCCAAATCACCCTCAATCCCATGCCTCCGTGTTTTCTGCAATAGCCTACTGTGGGGAACCTTAATAAACTCCTTACTGAAATCCATATACACCACATCAAACACTTTACCCTCATCCATCTGTTTGGTCACCATCTCAAAGAACTCAATAAGGTTTGTAAGGCACGACCTACCCTTCACAAAACTATGTTGACTATCTCTAATCAACTTATTCCTTTCTAGATGATTGTAAATCCTATCACTTATAACCTTTTCCAACATTTTATCCACAACCAAAGTAAGGCTTACTGGTCTATAATTACCAGGGATGTCGCAATTCCATTTCTTGAACAGGGGGACAACATTTGCTATCCTCCAGTCTTTTGGCACTATTCCTGCAGACAATGACGACACAAAGATCAAAGCCAAAGGCTTTGCAAACTCCTCCCTGGCTTCCCAGAGAATCCTAGGATAAACCCCATCCAGCCTAGGGGGCTTATCTATTTTCACACTTTCCAGAATTGTTATCACCTCCTCATTGTGAACCATAATCCCGTCTAGTTTAGTAGTCTATAATTCAGAATTTTCCTCGACAACATTGTCTTTTTCCAGTGTGAATACTGATGAAAAATATTCATTGAGCACTTCCCCTATCTCCTTGGACTTCACATCTTCCCATTACTGTCCTTGATTGGCTCTAATCTTACTCTAGTCATTCTTTCATTCTTGATATACCTATAGAAAGCCTTAGAGTTTTCCTTGATCCTATCTGCCAATGACATCTCATGTCTCCTCCTGGTTACTCTTAGCTCTCTCTTTAGGTCTTTCCTGGCTAACATGTAACTCAAGTGCCCTAACTGAGCCTTCATGTCTCATCCTAACATAAGCCACCTTCGTCCTCTTGACATGAGATTCAACTTCTTTAGTAAACCACAGGTCCCTTGCTTGACCACTTCCTCCCTGCCTCACAGGTCCATACTTATTAAGGACACTGTTGGAGAAATTTTCCCAATAGGTTAGAGATGACAAAACACAGCTCAAAGTGAAATTGATGAACACTTTATTGCTAGCGATATCGCTGGAAGAGAAATTGACTAGGCTGACACGGAACTGACAGTCTGTTACAGGCAGATCAGATTTCTCTTCCCAGAGTTGAGGATGAGACCAGTTTTTATAATAATGTTGCACAATAAGTCTGATTAAGAAATGGGGAAACTACAATGTATCTGGGAATGGAGTAAGCTAGTCACAAGGATGCTAATTGGAAAACAGTTGTCAGATGAATGTCCTGTTCCTTCACACAATGCAACATCCTGACAGTGTGGATGATTCCATTCCTCTTCACAAGTAGGTGTTAATGTCTCCTCTGAAGTGGTGAGGTGCTTCCATTGTCCTGTCCGGGGATCAATGCTCTTGCTGGTGTTTCTCTGTCTGACCTGCTCTTTGTGTGGCTTTGGTATTGCTGGATTGTGAAACTGCCCTTGGCGCTTTGGGATATCTGTGGTGCTCTGTCTTGTTAGTGGGAGCTTGAAGTGTATTCCCTTGTCTCCTTGGGCTGTCTGATTTGGCTTGTGAGCCTGTTTGGGAATTCTGGGTGCGTTTGGTACAGTTTGGCCAATTTTGCTTTTTTGGGCCTATTGTGGGTTAGCAGATGTTTTCCCACAGATACGCAGTAGCTGTTCCTTGAATAAGCTCCACATTTCAATTGTGCCCATCTCCTGCAGTTTCCTTCCCCATCCTATGCATCCTAAATCTTGCCTAATCGCATTATAGTTGCCTTTCACTCAGCTATAACTCTTGTCCTGCGGCATATACCTATCCCTTTCCATCACTAAAGTAAGCATAACTGAATTGTGGTCACTATCACCAAAGTGCTCACCTACCTCCAAACTTAACACCTGGTTCATTCCCCAGTACCAAATCCAATGTGGCCTCCCCTCATTGTTGGCCTGTCTGCATACTGTGAAGCCCTCCTGCACACATCGGATAAAAACTGACCTATCTAAAGTACTCAAACTATAGTATTTCCAGTCAATATTTGGAAATTTAGAGTCCCCCCATTACAACTACCCTGTCACTCTCGCTCCTATTGAGAATCATCTTTGCTATCCTTTCCTCTACATCTCTGGAACTATTCGGAGGCCTCTAGAAATCTCCCAACTCTAGAAATCTCCTTTCCTGTTTCTAACCTCAGCCCATACTACTTCAGTAGACGAGTCCTCAAACGTCCTTTCTGCCACCATAACATTGTCCTTGACTAACAATGCCACACCTCCCCCTCTTTTACCATCCTCCCTGTTCTTACTGAAACATCTAAATCCCGGAACCTGCAACAATCATTCCTACCCATGTCTCTAAAATGGCCACAACATCAAAATCCCAGATACCAACCCATGCTGCAAGTTCACCTACCTTACTCCAGATGCTCCTGGCGTTGAAGTAGACACACTTCAAACCACCTTCCTGCTTGCTGGTGCATTCCTGCAACCTTGAAACCATATTTCTGACCTCACTATTCTCAACCTCCTGGACACTGGAACTGCAAATTATTTTCCCATCCCCCTGCTGAATTAGTTTAAACCCTTCTGAAGAGCATTAACATTAGAGGGCATAGACTAAAGGTGAGAGGGGAAAGATTCAAAAGGGAACTAAGTGGTAACTTTTTCACACAGAGGGTGGTGCGTGTATGGAATGAGCTGCCAGAGGAAGTGACGGAGGCTATTACAACTACAACATTTAAAAGATATTTGGATGGGTATATGAATAGGAAGGGTTTTGAGGGATATAGACCAAGTGCTGGCAAATCGGACTAGATTAGGTTAGGATATTTGGTCAGCTTAGATGAGTTGGACCAAATGGTCTGTAACCATGCAGTACATCTGTATGATTCTATCTCTATGACTCTATGTCCTGGAGTTGAGATAACTGACCTCCAATGACTACAATCATCTTCCGATGTGTCAGATAGGACTCCAGTGGAGTTTCCAGTGAAGAATTTGCCTCCTGATACCCATTGATTCTAGTTTGGTAAGGTCTCCTTGATACCACACTCAGTCGAATGTGGCCTTGATGTCAAGACCTGTCACTCTCCCCTCCCCTCTGGAATTCAGCTCTTTTGTCCATGTTTGAACCAAGGCTGTAATGAGGTACGGAGGTAAGTGGACCTGGCAGAACCCAATCTGTGTGTCACTGAGCAGGTTATTGCTGAGCAGGTGCTGCTTGATAGCACTGTTAATGACAACTTCCATCACTTCACAGATAATCGAGAGGAGACTGTTGGGGCTGTAATTGGCTGAGTTGGATTTGTCCTGCCTTTGGTGTACAGGACATACCTGGGCAATTTTCCACATTGTTAGACAGATGCTAGTGTTGTAACTGTACAGGAAGACCTTGAGAACAACAAGTTTTGGAGCACAAGTCTGACTCTCTGACTATTATTGTTGACGGGGCTTATAACTTTTACAGTAACCAGTCTCTCCAATCATTTCTTGATATCACGTGGAGTGAATTAAATTGGCTGAAGACTAGTATCTGTAATGCTGGGGACCACTGGTGTAGTCTGAGTTGCATTTCCAGCTGAAGTTTTCTGCGAATGCTTCAGCTTTATCTTTTGCACTGACCGTGCTACACTCTTCCAACATTGAGGATGGGGATATTTCTGAAGCTTCCTCCTCTAAGTGAATTGTTTAATTATTCATCATTATTCAAGATGAGATGTGGGAAGACTGCAGAACCTAGATCTGATCTGTTAATTGTGGGATTGCTTAAATCTGTCTATCACTCACTGTTTATGCTGTTTGGCACACAAGTTGACCCCTTATTTTCAGGTCTACCTGCTACTGCTCCAGTGTGCCCTCTTGCACTCTCCATTGAACCAAGAGTGAGCCTATGGCTTGATGGTAATGGTTGAGTGAGGAAGAGATGCCAGGTCATGAGTTTGCAGATTGTGTTGGAGTACAACTCTGCTACTGTTGATAGCCTACAACACTTCATGGATGCCCAATCTTGCGTTGTCAGATCTATATGAATTCTATCCAATTTAATATGGTGATGGTGACACACAACATGCTGGAGGGATTCTCAATGTGAAGGTGAGACTTCATCTCCACAAGTATTTATGTGGTAGTCACTCTTACTGATATTGTCATGAAGAGATGCATCTGCAGCCAATAGATTCATGAGGAAGAGGTCAAGTATGTTTTCCCTTTTGGTGGTTTCCTCACCACCTGCAGTAGACTCAGTCTAGCAGCTATGTCCTTTAGGACCTGACCAGCTTGATCAGCATGGCTACTGCTGGGCCACTCTTGATAGTGGACATTGAAATTCTTCCCCTCCCCAGGTACATTTTGTCCCTTGCCATCTTCAGTACTTCCTTCAAGTGTTGTTTAACTGTATGGAGGAGAGGCTAATTCATCAGCCGGTGAGGACGGTTTGTAGTATTCAGCAGGTGGCTTCTTTACCCATGTTTAACCTGATGCCATGACACCTTGTGGGATTTGGTGTCAATGTTGAGAGCTCCAGGGCGATTCCCTCCTGACTGCATACCTGTGCTGCAACCTTTGCTGGGTCTGCCCTGCCCATTGGACAGGACATATCCAGGAATGGTGATGGCAGTGTTTGGGACATTGTCTGGCAACTATGTTCCAATAGCATGTCTATGTCAGGCTGTTGCTTAACTAGTCTTTGAGACAGCTCTCCCGATTTTGGCACCATCCCCCAGATATTAGTTAGGAAGACTTTGCAGGATTGACAAGGGTTTTGCTGTTGTCTTTTCCAGGTGTCTCGGCTGATGCAGGGAGGTTCATCTGGTTTTATTTCTTTGCTGAGACTTTGTACCAATTGGTACAACCGAATGGCTTGCTAGGCCATTTCAGAGGGCAACAGAGAGTGAACTACATGCCTGTGGTCTGGAGTCACATGTAAGCCAGACCAGGCGAGGATGGCACATTTCTTTCCCCAAAGGATGTTAGTGAACCACATGCAAGTTTTGGACAATTGACAATGGTTTCATGGTCATCAGTAGATTCTTACTTCCAGATATTTTTTATGGAATTCAAACTCCCCCATCTGCTGTGCTGGCATTAGAACATTAGCAAGGACACTGGATGAATAGTTTGAAAATAACACCACTGGGCCATTGCCTCCTCATCATTACTGAATTACTGGCGTGAGTGGTGCTCTGGTAAAACATTAAACAGATACTAATAACATACATTGATTGTTCAATGAGTTAATTCCTCCTTATCAAAGTGGGGACAAAGTTCACTGCTTCAAATACGTTTTGTTACTCAGATGTTTACTTCAGACCAACACAGTCTTCCTCTCAACCGAAAAACAACTGAGTTTGGAAAAGAACAATACTGACAGAGAGCAGAAGGTCCGTTTACACCATGTGGAATTTGGACATCTTTACTGGATGTATCGGGCTGCTTGCCGTCCATTTCATTGCCTTTACCGTTGGTCAAAGATCTTTGGGTAAGTCCTGTAGTTAATGAGAAAAAGAACAATCTGACTGAGATAATCAATGTTTAACTTCATGGGGCATTAAATATGTATTAACATCATCAAATATTCCTGACTGTCCAAGATTATTAAAGAAAGAAGTTGCTTATATATTAAACCATCCTTCAAGATGTCCCACTTGAGTGCCACATCTGAAATGTAGTCATAGTTGTCGTATAGGAAAAGCAGTAGACAGTTTGCATCCAACAAACATTGAACAGTTCATAGAATCCCTACAGTGTGGAAGCAGGCCATTCAACCCATCAAATCCACACTGACACTCCAAAGCGCATCCAACCCAGACCCATCCTTTCCCTGCAACCCTGCATTTCCCGTGGATAATCCATCAGGTGTGCATATCTCTGGACATTATGGACAATTGAGCCATTCCACCTGACTTACACAGCTTTGGACTGTGGAGGAAACTGGAGCACCCAGAGGAAACCCACGCAGACATGAGGAGAATGTACAAACTCCACACAGACAATTGCTTGAGACTGGAACCGAACCCGGGTCCCTGGTGCTGAGAGGCAACAGCACTCACTACTAAGCCACTGTGCTGCCCCAAAGTTACAGGACTACAATTAAATCCACCTCCACTATACACTCAGACAGCACATTTGATGTGCATTTTGATGGTATGAGACATGCATTACCTAGGGTAAGCAGGCCAAGGCTACTTAAGGGGTTGATGGTGGATAGGAATGGCACACATTTAAAGAACACATGGATGAACATTATACATCCTTATCCAGTATAAGAGTAAAGCAGGGATGGTGGCTCAACCCTACCTGACAAGGGAAATCAGGGGTAATGTTAAAGCCTAAGTGGGGGCATATAACTTGGCCAAGACAAAGCAGCAAACCTGAGAACCGGTAGAAATTTAAAATTCAACAGAGGAGGACAATTCAGGAAGGGAAAATAGAATGCGAGAGTAAGCTTGTGGAATACAAAAACTGACTGCAAAAGTTTCCATGAATATGCGAAGACAAATGTAGGTCCCTTACAGTTAGAATCAAGTGAATACATAATGAACAACAAGGAGATGGCAGATCAGTTGAACAAATAATTTTGGTCTGTCTTCACGAATGAGAATACAAATAACATTCCAGAAATGGGGACAGAGATTCGAGCGTGAAGGAGGGACTGAAGGAAATCCTTATTTGTCAGGAAATGGTATTGGGGAAACTGATATGATTAAAAACCAGTAAGTCTGCAGGGCCTGATGCTCTGCTTCCCAGGGTACTTGAGGAAGTGGCCCTAGAACTAGTGGACACATTGGTGATTGTTTTCCAGCATTCTATTGTCACAGGATGAGTTCCAATGGACAGAAGAGTAGCTAATGTAATCTCACTTCTTGAAAAAGGAGGGAGAGAGAAAACAGGAATTTCAAGCCGGTTAGCCTGATATGGTAGTGGGGAAAATGCTGGAGTCAAATATTAAGAATGTAATAACTGAGCATTTGAAAAGCTTGGCTAGATTAGTTCCAATCAACATGGATTCACTGAAAGGAAATCACGCTTGACAGGTTTTTTAAGCAAATTACTTTAAGTCTGTGCCCTCTAGTTTTTGATTCATCCACCAATACAAATCATTTGTCCCTTATCTGCTCAGTCCAAACACCCCCATGATTTTGAAAACCTTGATCAAATCTCCTCTCAGTCTTCACTTCTACAAGAAGAACTGTTCTAACTTCCCCAATCTGCCTTGTTGCTGAAGTCTCTCAGCCCTGGAAGCCTTCTCGTGAATCTTTTCTGCACTTCCTTCCTTCCTTTTCTGTCACATTCTTCCGGATGTGCAGTGCCAAGAACTGGATTTAATGTTTCAACTAAAGCCAAACACAGATTATTCATAAATTTCTAATTATTGTGCTCTGTTCCTCTATTGTGAAAGCCCACGGATCCCTATTTGTCATTAATTGTCCTCTCCACCTGTCCTGCACTCTTCAATGATTTGTGCAAGTTTACACCCAGTCCCATCTGTGCCTATAGCCTCTTTAGAATTGTGCCCTTTACTTTAAATCATCTCTCCATGTTATTTCAGCACCATTCCAGCAGTCTGTCTGTGCTCTTTTGAAGTTAATACTATTTGCCTTGCAATTCTTCGAAGTTGTGTGTCATTCATAAACATTGAAACTGTGCCCTGTACACTAGGGTTAGATCATTACATGAAGGACTGAGGAAAAGCAAAGGTCCCAATACTGACCTCTGGGAATTCAGTCCAGAAAACAATCTTAACTTCTACTTTCTGTTTCCTGTCCTGCTGCACATCATATCAATGCAGCTCCTATCCTTATTATTCCATGAGAATGCAATAATAACCACATTAACTAAAAGTCTCTTTCAAAAGGTAGTATCTCTGATATGGTAGCATTCCCTCAAAACTGCACTGGGGCACCAGGCTGGAATTGTAGGGCTTGAATTCATGCCTCTCCTGATTTAAAACAAGAGAATTCTAGAGCTCACTGCACTACAGCTAAGTCAAGTAGTGAATTCTGTATTTTACTAATGATACTGTTAACCTGATCATTGCATACAACACCCTGTTACTCAGGAATTGGATCCTTGGGAGGACTACACAATAGCTATGATCAAATTTATATTAATCTGTTTTGCCGAAGCCAAGGACATTAGGGAGGAGTCTATATGCTTCAAGATTGCAGACTCCAAGACATTAAATACTCAGCACAAATATATCCTATAACTGAGAACGAAATTCCATCCCAGATTTTGCCAAGAGCTCCTGATCCATTGAGGTGATAACCTGAGAGAGGACTTTCCTATGAGTGGGAATTCTGGAAGTAAGCAGGTATTGCTCGCCTGTTTTTTCTGCCAATGCAAGCATAGCACCTTTTTACCTTCTGCCTCAGGAATGCATACTCACGAATGAAACAACTTTCATTTGTATTGTACCTTTCACCTACTTCAGCTTAAAGCACTTTGCACCCAATGGAGAATTTTTGAACTGTAGTCATCGTTGCAGGGAAGTGGAGGGCATACTTTCAGACAGATCCTATACAGACAACAAGCAAAAGTAATGTCATTTACAAAATACCTTGCAAGAGCTGTAACAAATATTACATTGGACAAACAGGCAGAAAACTAGTCAACAATATACATGAACATCAGCTAGCCACAAGAAGACATGACCTACTCTCATTAGTAGCCTTACTTAGTAGCCTTAGTAGATGAGGAAGGACATCACTTCGACTGGAACAACACATCCATCCTAGGACACGCCAAACAGAGACACATATGAGAATTCCTAGTAGCATGCCATTCCAACCGGAACTCTGTCAACAAACACATGTACCATACCCTGAGAAAAAGAACAGGAAATGACATCACCACAGGAAATGACATCACCAACCCAAGGAAACCTAAACACATAAATAGAAAGTGGGCCATACCACCAGTGTTTCATCTGGAGGCTCACCTAGTATGGTGATGAAATGTCTGAAAACAAGCCTTCCAGTTCAGCAAGCAAACCCACATCCAGAACTAATGAATATTGCCGGGCATCCTAGTGTGGCTATCTCTATGTCAGTATTGCTGTGCAATAGTAGCTTGAGGATAGCTTAGGGTGCATTCACAGGACAACCTGCTGTGGGAAACTTGTTTTAAACTTGAAAGGGTTCAGAAAAGATTAACAAGGATGTTGCCAAGGTTGGAGAGTTAAGTTTTGGGAGAGGCTGAATAGGTTGGGGCTCTTCTCCCTGGAGCGTCGGAGACTTAGGGGTAATGTTATAGAGGTTTATAAAATCATGTGGGGCATGGATAGGGTGAGTAAGCAAGGTCTTTCCTCAGATCCACTCCCTTACCATCTCCCTGTAGCACTGCATTTCCCATAGCTAACCCACCTAACCTATGCATCTGTGAACAGGGGGGGCAATTTAGCATGGCCAATCCATCTATACGTCTTTAGACGGTGGGAGAAAACCGGAGCACCCAGAGGAAACTCATGCAGACAAGGGAGAATGTGCAAATTTCACACAGTCAGCCAAGGGTGGAATCGAACCTGGGTCCATGATACTATGAGGCAGCAGTACTAACCACGAAGCCAGGATGGGCAGAAGGGTCATAAAGGCTATTAAAATTAAGGAGAATCTCAAGGCATTTTATAGGTATATTAAGAGCAAGAGGGTAGCGAGGGAAAGGGTAAGTACAGTCAAAGACAAAGGAGGGAGTTTATGTATGGAAACAGGAGAAATGTGTGAGGTCCTTTATGAGCACTTCACATTGGTACTCACCAAAGAGAAGGTTAAAAATCACATGACACCAGTTATAGTCCAATAGGTTTATTTGGAAGCACTAGCTTTCGGAACACTGCTCCTTCATCAGGTAGCTAGTGGGGCAGGATCATAGGACACAGAATTTACCGTAAAAGATCAATGTGTCATACAAATGATGCAATGTATTGAACAAAACTAGATTGCTGTTAAGTCTTTAGTCACTTCGAATGGGGATACAGGTTTCGAGTGATCAAATTGTAAATCCCAGAACTTATTTCAAGTCACATTCCCGAGATAAGTTAAGATTTTATAGAAAAAAGAGTGATATCTCAGCTCAGACAATGCATTAAAGATGTGAGGTTAGAGTCTGTCTTTATTCCAACCTTGAGTCAGACTGGTTCTATTTCCAAAGTAGGAATTAATAAAATGTCACATGGACTGACTACCTACAAGATTGTGTGCTTTTTGAACAAATTTTGATTCTTGATGGAGGGCTCCAGCCCAAAACGTTGATTTTCTTGTTCTTGGGATGCTGCCTGACCTGCTGTGCTTTTCCATCAACACACTCTCAACTCTGATCTCCAACTCTGTCTCATATGTGTGTATATGCATGTGAGGGAGAGAAAGTGAGTGAGAGAGAGAGTGTGCGTATGCGCGAATGTGACAGAGTATATGCCTGTGAGAGGGTGTGTGCATGAGTGTGGGGGAGTGCGTGTGTCTGAGAGAGGGTCTGTATGAGTGTGAGTGTAATCATGTGTAAGAGTGTGTGTGTATGTGTGTGTATAGTGTAGTGGGGTTACCTGTAGTGTGACATGAACTGAAGATTGCAGTTGAGGCCATCCCCATTGGTACCAAAACTTGACTATCAGGCTCTGCTCAGTGACTGCATTGTTGCGTATCCCGAAGTCCGCCTTGGAGGATGGTCACCCGAAGATCTAAGGCCGAATGTCCCTGACCGCTGAAGTGTTCCCTAACTGGGAGGGAACACCCCTGTCTGGCAATTGTTGAGCAGTGTCCATTCATCTGGTGTCGTGACATCTGCTTGGTTTCGTCAATGTACTTTGCCTTGTGACATCCTTGCAGCATGGATAGGATGGCAGAGATAGAAAATGTTGGCCAAGCCACAAGTGTTTGCCACGTACATGGTGGGTGGTATCCCCACGTGTAATGGTATCATCTTTGATGACATTCTGACATGTCTCGCAGTGGTTGCCATGACAGGGTTGTATTGTGTTGTGGTCGATGTTGTCTTGAAGACTGGACAGTTTGATGAAGAAGCAGCTCTCCGAAAGCTAGTGGTTCCAAATAAACCTATTAGACTGTAACTTGGTGCTGTGTGATTTTTAACTTTGTCCAACCCAGTCCAACACCAGCACCTCTACGTCATGGCTACCAAGGATGATGATAAGGTTTGGGAGGAATATGTTGATATTCTGGGGCATGTCAATATTTCTAAGGGGGTGGTGTTGGGTGTCTTACAGTAAATAAGTCCCCAGGACCTGATAGGCTGTGAAGGATATGAGAGAGGAGATTGCCATGTGTCCTCTTTAGCCTCAGATGAGGTCCCAGAAGACTGGCAAATAGCCAATGTCATTTTGCTGTTGATGAAGTGTAACAGGGATAATCCAGGATGTAATAAGTTGGTGAGCCTTACAATAGCAATAGGGAAAAAAAATTGGAGAAAATTCTTAATGCCATTTGGAGAAGAATGAACATATTAGGAATAGCTAGCATGGCTTTATGTGGGGAAGGTCTTATCTCACAGATTTGATTGAGTTTTTTGAGGAAGTGACAAAGATAAGGGTGGGGCAGTGGATGTTTTCTACGTGGATTTTACTAAAGTATTTGACAAGGTCCCACATGACAGGCTGGTCAAGAAGATTAAGTCACATGCAATCCATGGTGAATTGGCCTGGTACGTTGGTTACAAAATTGGCTTGGCCATAGAAGACAGAAAGTAGTCAGGGAAGGGTGTTTTTCTGACTGGAGGTCTGTGATCAGTAATGTTTTACAAGGATCAGTGCTGGGACTATTGTTTTTCATAATATATATAAATAGTTTTAATAAAAATGTAGATGGTCTGACTAGTAAGTTTGCAGATGACACAAACATTTGTGGAGTTGTGGATAGTGAAGACAATTGTCAAAGGGTATACAAGGATACAGACCAGTTGGAAAGTTGGGCAGAACAAATGTGAAGTATTTCATTTTGGGAGGTCAAATGCATAGTATACAGTAAATAGCAGGACCCTTAGGAGTATTGATATTCAGGGGGATCTTGTGGTACAATTGCATATCTCCCTGAAAGTGGCAACTCAAGTGGGTAAGATAGCAAAGAAGGCATACAGTATGATGTAGCAAGGCACATTGCAACTGTAAAAGACTTTAGTTAGGCCACATTTAGCGTACTGTGTGCAGTTCTGGTTGCCATATAAAAGAAGGTTATGGAGGTCTTGGAGAGAATGCAAAACAGGTTTACCAGGATGTTGCCTGGATTGGAGTGTATTAGCTACAAAGAGAGGTTGGACAAACTTCCGCTAGAGTGTCAGATATTGTGGGATGATCTGATAGAAGTATACAAACTTCTGAGAGCCATGGATAGGATGGATTGTCGGAGTTTCTTTCCCAGGGTGGAAATGACAAATGTCAGGGGGCAAAGGCTTAAGGTGATTGGCAAAAGTTTAAAGGAGATGTGTGAGGAATCTTTTTTTATGCAGAGGATGGCAGGTGTCTGAAATGTGCTATCAGGGGAGGTTGTAGACACAATATTTAAAAGGCATATAGACGAATGCAGGAACAGGCAAGGAATAGAGGGATACAGACTATGTGGAGGCAGATGGCATTAGTTTAGAATGACATCAAGGTTAGCTCAGACAAGGTGGCCTGAAGGGCTGTTCCTGTGCTATGCTATGTTCTAAGATATGGAGGTGCCGGTGTTGGACTGAGGTGGAAAAAATCAAAAATCACACAATATTGGGTTATAGTCCAATAGATTTATTTGAAACCACAAGTTTTCAGAGCCCTGCACCTTTCTTAGGCAGCTAGTGAGAGAGGATACATTGGACACAGAATTAAGAAGTAAAAGATCAAAGGATCATACAACTTTTGCAAATGTATTGAACAAATGTACACGGCTATTTAAGAATGGAGATGCAGGTTTCAGTTGATTAATATGGAAGTCCGAGAACTTCTTTCAAGTCACTGCTCCTAAGTTTTTATCAATATAAAGGTGACATCTCAGGTCAAACAATGCATTTTAGGTGTGACGCCTTGTTTTGAGTCTGTGTCTCAACCTGGAGTCAGTCTGTTTTTTTTCCAAAGTAGGGATTTATAAAATTCTACATTGACTGACTGTCTACAGGTCATAAAGTGTGGTGCTGGAAAAGCGCAGCTGGTCAGGCAGCATCTAAGGAGCAGGAGAGTCAATATTTCAAGCATAAGCTCTTCATGTGGTGGGGGAGGCCCAAGGGGGCTGAGAGATAAATGGGAGGGGGTGTGGGACTGGGAGGAAGGTAGCTGGAAAGGCGATGGGTAGATGAAGGTGGGGGTGAAGGTGATAGGTCAGAGTGGAAGGTGGAGCAGATCGGTGGGAAGGAAGATGGACAGGTGGTTCAAGAGGGCATTGCTGAGTTGGAGGGTTGGATTTGGAATAAGGTGGGGCGAGGAGATGGCGAAACTGGTGAAATCGATATTGACCTCATGTGGTTGCAGGGTCCCAAAGTGAAAGATGAGGCGTTCTTCCTCCAGGCATTGGGTGGCTAGAATCTGGTGGTGGAGGAGGCCCAGGACTTGCATGTCCTTGGTGGAGCGGGAGTTGAAGTGTTCAGCTGGGGCGATGGGTTGTTTAGTGCGTGTGTCCCAGAGATGTTCTCTGAAAGTTTTTTTTACATTACATTACTTACAGTGTGGAAACAGGCCCTTCGGCTCAACAAGTCCACAACGACCCGCCGAAGCGCAACCCACCCAGACCCATTCCCCTACATTTTTACCCCTTCACCTAACACTACGGGCAATTTGGCATGGCCAATTCACCTAACCTGCACATGTTTGGACTGTGGGAGGAAACCGGAGCACCCGGAGGAAACCCACGCAGACAAGGGGAGAATGTGCAAACTCCACACAGTCAGTCGCCTGAGGCGGGAATTGAACCCAGGTCTCTGGCGCTGTGAGGCAGCAGTGCTAACTACTGTGCCACCGTGCCGCCAACTAAATGTTCCCCAAGTTGGCGTCCTGTCTCCCCAATGTCAAGGAGACGACATCGGGAACAATGGACACAGTAGATGATATGTGTGGAGGTGCAGGAAAATCTCTGCTGGATGTGGGTCCTTGGATGGAGGTGGGGGGGGGGGCGGGTGGGGGGTGCAGGTTTTATACATCTTGTGGCAGCATAGGAAATTGGTAGGAGTGGAGGGTGGGTTGGTGGGGGCATGGACCTAACAAGGGAGCCACAGAGGGAATGGTCTCTGCAGTACACAGATAGTAGTGGGAAGGGAAATGTATCTCTGGTGGTGGGGTCTCAGCCTCCTTGGACCTCCCCCACATTCCTGAAGAAGAGCATATGCTCGAAACATCGACTTTCCTGCTAGGTGCTGTATGACTGGCTGTGCTTTTCCAGCACTACACTTTTCAACTTTGACCTCCAGCATGTGCAGTCCTCACTTTCTCACTGTCTACAGGTCATATGCTTTATGAACAACACAGATTGTATCTGCAAATATAAATCTGCAAATACAAATTCACCCTGTAGATTTATATGTGTGTGTGCATGTGTGTGAGAAAGAGAAAGTGTGTGTGCTTGTGTCTGTGTGGAAAAGAGAGAGTGTGTATACGCTTAAGAGAGAGTGTGTGTGTGAGGGAGTATATGAGTGTGAGTGTATGTGAGAGTGTACATGTGTGTGAGTGTATGTGAGAATGTGTGTGCATGATGTGAGGGCATATATGCCTGTGAGTGAGAGAGAGAGTGTGTGTGTATATGAGAGAAGGTCTGTGTGAGTGGGTGTGTTTGTGTGAGAGAGTGTGTGTGAATGTGTATATGTGTATATAGTGTGGTGGGGTCACCTGTAGTGTGACATAAACCCAAGATCCCAGTTGACCTCCTCAGAAGACAAAAATGGCATACGACTGATAGGATACCCTTCGTCGTCACACACACTAAACAACCCTACCGCCCTGTGGCTGAATACTTCAACTCCCCCTCCCACTCCACCAAGTACTTCCCAGGAGTAGAGGAACTATGCCACGTTTTTCACAGCCTGTAAACCATTATCGATGAGGATGAACACCTTGCCAAGATTTTCTTACCTTTAAACAATCTCCAAACTTTAAGCAGACCATTGTTCTCAGCAAACTACCTAGCCTTCAGGACAAAATTGACCACAACTGTACAGGTAAAAGTGAGGACTGCAGATGCTGGAAACCAGAGTTTAGATTAGAGTGGTGCTGGAAAAGCACAGCAGGTCAGGCAGCATCCGAGAAGCAGGAAAATAGACATTTCGGGCATTCATCAGGAATAGACACTGTACACCCTGTCATGGCAACCACTGCAAGACATATCAGAACATTGACATGGATACTACCATTACACATGGGGACACCACTCACCGTGTGTGGTGACTCAGCCAGTGTTGTCTGTCTCATACACTGCAGGCAAGGATTTCCCGAGGCACGGTACATTGGCGAAACCATGCAGATGCTACAACAACGGATGAATGGACACCGCACAACTGCATATCCCGCCAGACCGGGATATTCCTTTCCAGTCAGGGAACACTTCAGCAGTCAAAGACATTCAGCTTTGGATCTTCGGGTAAACGTCTTCCGAGGTGGACCTCGGAACATGCAATAACACAGTTGCCAAACAGAGGCTGATAGCCAAGTTCGGTACCGATGAAGTTGGCCTCAACCTGGATCTGAGGTTCATGTCACATGACAGATGACCCCACCACACTGTACACTGTTACACATACACACACACAGACACATGCACACACTCTCTCACACACTCACGCAGACTCTCTCTCATACACATACACACTCACATTCACACACACGTTTGCACTCACGCACACTCTCTCACAAATACTCCCTCACACTCATGCACACTCTCTCTCAAGCACACACCCTCACACACACTCAAATGTATGATTATACTCATATGTACACACACACACACACTCCCTTTCAAGCATACACACACTCTCTCAAGTCTGCGTGCACGCACACACACAGACACAAACACACCCCCATCCACCTGCACTCTCTCACTCTCTCCCTCCTCTCTCTCCCACATGCACTCTCTTTCTCTCTGTCTCTCTCTCTCTCACACACGCATACATGCACACACACATATGAGTCTATGGGGTGAATTTGTATTTGCAGAAACATTCTATGTGGTTCAAAATGTACACAATCTGCAATCGATGTTTTATAAATTCCTACTTTGGAAATAAAATCAGTTTGACTCCAGGTTGAGACACAGACTTGAAACAAGGCCTCACATGTAAAATGCATTGTCTGACCTGAGATGTCAACTATATACTGATAAAACCTTAAGTTATTTTGGGGCACTGACTTGAAAGAAATTCAGGGACTTAGATATTAATCAATCGAAAACCTGCACCTCCATTCTTACTGATTAAAGACGTGGTAGCCATCTAGGTTTGTTCAATACATTTGCATAAGTTGTATGACCTTTTGATCTTTTACTTATGAATTCTGTGTCCAATGTATTCTCTTTCACTGAGGAAGGAGTGGGGTTCTGAAAGCTTACGGTTTCAAATAAGCCTATTGGACTATAACCCGGCATTGTGTGATTTTTGACTATGAACTATGGGCTAAAGGTGAGTTACTCTCCTGGGAGGCGAAAGGATATGCGAGATTAACCTGGCCATAAAAATGGATGAAAGCAGTGCTGGAGAAATGAATTTGAGAATACAGAGAGAATAACCAAAGGGAATTTGGAGAATAAACCTTTAACAAATTAAAACTAACCCATCCAAATTCTGCAGGTGGAGCAGCAGCCACTGAGTAAAAATATCTTCCGACTGGGAACCCTCCAACCGCAGGGGATGAACTTGGACTTCACCAGTTTCTTCATCCCCCCTCCCCCCACCTTGTCTCAGCCGGATCCTTCCAGCCCGGCACCGCCTTCCTGACCTGCAGTCTTCTTCTTGACCTCTCCGCCTCCACCCTACTCCGACCTATCACCCTCACCTTGACCTCTTTCCACCTATCACATTTCCAACTCCCCTCCTCCAAGTCCCTCCTCCCTACCTTTTATCTTCTCCTGCTGAACACTCTCTGCTCATTCCTGAAGAAGGGCCTGTGCCCGAAACGTCGAATCTCCTGTTCCCTGGATGCTGCCTGACCTGCTGTGCTGTTCCAGCAATAAAGTTTCAACTTTGATCTCCAGCATCTGCAGACCTCACTTTCTCCTCTTTTAAATTCTTACCTTCTTCACTTCCATTTAACAACTCAAACCCAGGAACCCTTTGATAGTATCAACAAATGCCTGGAAATCAACTGGTTTCCTTATATAAGAATATTTAGTGAGTAGGATGGTGACAGGTTTGAATTCTTGACACTTCCAAAGATGCTGTATATCCATTTTACAGCGTCAGTGGTACACACACAATCCCTGTTACTAGGAGTGCTCTCGTTGTCTTATTGCCGTGGTTTCCTGTAACAAATCTTTGTTTACACAATACACAAAGCTATCGCCAAGTGTACAGATGTCCAGTGAGCTAGCAAGAGAATCCTGTGAGTCACAGGTATAGAGGGCTTTTAATGAGGTGTCAGGCTGTGTAACCATCCAAAGTCCAAAGTCCAACCACAACTGATTGCAGTGGAGGAGGTGACCTGTTATAACAAATTCTCCAACTGAAGATTCTTCAAGTCAGTTCCTTGAGGCCTGGTTTATTATTGATTCACATGAAGGAATGCTGAGCCATACATATGATTTCCCAAGTTAGGATGCAACGGAAAATAGTGTGGGAGGGAACTGTAAATTGCAAAGGAACATTGATGGAGTAAATGAGTGGGTGAAACTCTAACAGTTAGAGATCAATGTGGATAAGTGTGAACTTATTCAATTTGGACTAAAGAAGATTAAACCAGAGAATGTTCAAAATGGTGAGAAACTTAGAATGTTGTCCATTGTCTCAAGAAGAACAAATACAAGAGTGGATAAGTTATCTTAAAAGCATATAAATAAGGACAGAGAGTTGACATTTTTTGAACTTGTACTCATCAGGACTTGGTTGCCAAATAAAAACTTAGAAAGGGAACAGTGACTTGTGCAGCTTGAGAACAGGGCTGCTGATTTGTTGCTCAATAGTTAACGTGGGAAAATGGCAGGAATTGTTAGCTGAAAAGACAAGACCAGGAAGTTCAATCTTGATTGATTAGGGCATTGCCATGGGGAATGCAGCAGGGATTAACAGTCTCCATGATGGCTTCCTCAATGAAAAAGGTGTAATGTATAAACAAATTCCTTTTCCTGACAAAGAACATAAAAACATAAGTCGTCTGGAGTGTTGAGTCTGCTCCACCATTCAATAAGGTCATGGCTGATGTTTTGTGGACACAGCTCCACTTACTCACCTGTTCATCATAACCCTTAATTTCTATACTGTTCAACATCTATCTATCTTTGTATTAAAAACATTCTTGAGGTAGCCTCAACTGCTTCATTGGGCAGGACATTCCACAGATTCACAACCTCTGGGGTGAAGGGGTTTCTCCTCAACTCAGTCCTAAATGTGCTCTCCTTTATTTTGAGGCTATGGCCTCTACTTCCAATTTCACCTGCCAGTGGAAACAACCTCCCTGCTTCTATCTAATCTATTCCCTTCATAATTTTACATGTTTCTATAAGATCCCCCCTCATTCTTCTTAATTCCAAAGAGCATAGTTTACTAAATTTCTCCTCATAAGCCAATTCTCTCAACTCTGGAATCAACCCAGTGAACCTCCTCTGCATCCCTTCCAGTGCCAATACTTTCTTTCTCAAGTAAGGAGACCAAAACTGTGCACAGTACTCCAGGTGTGGCCTCACCAGCACCCTATACAGCTGCAGCATAACCTCCATATTTTTAAACTCCATCCCTCTAGCAATGAAGGACAATATTCCACTGCCTTTCTAATTATCTGTTGTACCTGTAAACCAACATTTTGCAATTCAAAAACAAATGTACCCAGGTCCTTCTGCACAGCAGCATGCTGCATATTTTCACCGTTTAAAGAACATGGTCATTTGTGTTGTGTTATCGTGTAGCTTCCAGCAAGTGAAAATGAATTACACTGTGAGCCAGACTGAGAATCTTAAGTTGGTTTCTGGTGTAATTCTTAGCAAAGTTTGGATCATGTAGTAAATGTCATCCAGTAGTAAAATCACTTCTGGTGCTGGACCCAATGTTTTGCATTTTGCAAAAAAGGGCTGGTTGAACCCAGTTTATAGACTGCCAACTGTGAGCAATCAAAGGAACACTGGCTGCTTGATACAATCAGGTAGTCTGTAGTATGTATGACCTGATGTACATGATGCCACACTGACACTGAAATTCAGATTACATTACTCATTTGTGTGGAGGCAGAATGACCTTTTGGCTTGACAGCAGCATCTTGTTAGAAAAGAATGTCTCGTATTTCCTGTAAGGTAACAAGATGAAACAGTTAGCTTTATCTCTTTATCAAATTTTTGAGAGAACTTATTCCAAGGTAATCTGAGGTAGACTGCACATTGGGATAAGCTTCAAGTACAGTTTTTGATAATAACTTTGTTGGTTACCCTGAGAAACATGATTGAATGACCATGAATATCCCATCCCTTCCAATACATCAATGACATGTTTGCAATATTTAAACATGAACCTGCATTAATATTAGCAGTTCAGACAGTTTAGTAAACTACATCCTGACTTCAAATTTACCAAAAGTATGAGGGCTATAGACAAGATGAACATAGATTCATAAAATTATGAATCTATGTATCTAGGAATACGATGGCAAGTGGCTCACCTCCTGACTCCCAAAGCCTGTCCACTATCCACAAGGTTGAAACTTTATTGCTGGAACAGCACAGCAGGTCAGGCAGCATCCAGGGAACAGGAGATTCGACGTTTCGGGCACAGGCCCTTCTTCAGGAGGCACTATCCACAAGGCACAAGGCAGGAATGTGACGGTATACTCTCCACTTGCCTGAAAGGGTACAGCTCCAAAACACACAAGAAACATGATACCATCCAGGGCAAGCAGCTGCTTGAGTTGCAGCACATCCGCAAATATCCATATCTGGAGCTGGATGAACTTTGGATCATTCGGCAGGTGGAGTGGATTATTGAGAAGAGTTATAGGGAGGTAGGCACACCTCAGGTAAAAGAAGAAGGTTATCGTCAGGGGACGGAAAGGGAACTGGCTGGCAGTGCAGGGATCCCCTGTGGCCGTTCCCCTCAACAACAAGTATACCATTTTGTATATTATTGGGGCGTTGACTTACCAGGGGTGAGAAATGGGACACAGGTCTCTGGCACAGAGTCTGTCTCTGCTGCTCAGAAGGGAAGGGGGGAGAGGAGCAGAGCCTTAGTCACTGGGGACTCCATTGTTAGGGGGACAGATGGAAGGTTCTGTGGGAACAAGAGAGACTTACGGTTGATGTGTTACCTCCCAGTTACCAGGGTTTGTGATGTCTCAGAACTTGTTTTCTGGATCCTTTAGAAGGAGGGGAGCAGCTCCAAGTCATGGTCCACATAGGTACCAACGACATAGGTAGGAAAAGGGATGGGGATTTAAGGCAGAGATTTGGGGAGTTAGGGTTGAAGTTTAGAGCTAGAACAAACAGAGTGCTTATCTCTGGTTTGTTGCCTGTGCCACTAGCAAGGAATAGGGAAAGAGAGGAGTTGAACACGTGCCTCCAGGGATGGAGCAGGAGAGAGGGTTTCAGACACCAGGCTCATTGTGGACCAGGTGGGACCTCTACAAACAGGATGGTTTACACCTGAACCAGAAGGGTACCAATATCCTGGGGGAATTTTGCCAATGGTCTTTGGGAGGGTTTAAACTAATTCAGCAGGGGGATGGGAATCTAAATTGTAGTTCGAGTACACAGGAGGTTGAGAGTAGCAAAGTCAGAGCTAAGATTTCAAGAGCGCAAGAAAGCACAAGCAAGCAAGAAGTTGATTTGAAGTGTGTCTACTTCAATCCCAGGAGCATCCAGAATAAGGTGGGTGACTTACAACATGGGTTGGTACCTGGGATTTCGATGTTGTTGCCATTTTGGAGACGTGGGTAGAGCAGGGACAGGAATGGTTGTTGCAAGTTCCAGGATTTAGATGTTTCAGTAAGAACAGAGAAAATAGTAAAAGAGGGGGAGGTGTGGCATTGATGGTCAAGGACAGTATTATAGTGGCAGAAAAGACGTTTGAAGACTCATTGACTGAGGTAATATGGGCTCAGATTAGAAAGAGGAAAGGAGAGGTTACCCTGTTGGGAGTTTTCTATAGGCTTCTGAATAGTTCCAGAGATGTAGAGGATAGGATAGCAAAGATGATCCTCAATAGGAGCAACAGTGTCAGGATAGTTGTTATGGGGGAACTTAAAATTTCCAAATATTGATTGGGAATACTATATTTCAAGCACTTCAGATGGGTCAGTTTTTGTCAAATCTGTGCAAGATGGTTTCCTGCCACAGTATGAAGATAGGCCAACAAGGTTCATTACTGGGTTATGAACCTGGCCCGGTGTTAGATTTGGAGGTAGGTGAGCACTTTGGTGACAGTGACCACAATTCAGCTACATTTACTTTAGTGATGGAAAAGGATAGGTATATGCCACAGGGCAGGAGTTATAGCTATGGGAAAGGCAATTATGATGCGATTAGGCAAGTTTTAGGATGCATAGGATGGAAGGAAACTGAAGGGGATGGGCACAATTGAACTGTGGAGCTTATTTGAGGACCAGTTACTGCGTGTCCTTGATAAGTATGTATCTGTCAGGCAAAAAGGAAGTTGCAGAGTGAGGAAGCTGTGGTTTACTAAGGAACTTGAATCCCTTGTCAAGAGGAAGAAGAAGAAGACCTATGTTAGGATGAGACATGAAGGCTCAGTTAGGGTGCTTGAGAGTTACAAGTTAGCCAGGAAAGACCTAAAGAGAGAGCTAAGAGCAGCCACGAAGGGACATGAGAAGTCATTGGTAGCTAGGATCAAGGAAAACCCTAAGGCTTTCTACAGGTGTATCAGGAATAAAAGAATGACTGGAGTAAGATTAGGGTCAATCAAGCATTGTAGTGCTAATTGTGCGTTGAGTCCGAGGAGATAGGAGAAGTGCTAAATGAATACTTTTTGTCAGTATGCACACTGGAAAAAGACAATGTGGTCAAAGAGAATACTGAGATATAGGCTACTAGACTAGATAAGATTGAGGTGCATAGGGAGGAGATGTTAGCAATTCTGAAAAGTGTAAAAATAGATAAGTCCCCTGGGCCAGATGGGGTTTATCCTCAGATTCTCTGGGAAGGCAGGGAGGAGTTTGCAGAGCCTTTGGCTTTGATCTTTATGTCGTCATTGTCTACAGGAGTAGTGCCAGAAGACTGGAGGATAGCAAATGTTGTCCCCTTGTTCAAGAAAGGGAATAGAGACAGCCCCGGTAATTATAGACTTGTAAGCCTTACTTTGGTTGTGGATAAATTATTGGAAAGAGTTATAAGAGATAGGACTTATAATCATCCAGAAAGAAATAAGTTGAGTAGGGATAGTCAACACAGTTTGTGAAGTGTAGGTCATGCCTCATAAACCTTACTGAATTCTTTGAGATGGTGACCAAATAGGTGGATGAGGGTAAAGTGGTTGATATGGTGTATATGGATTTCAGTAAGGCATTTGATAAGGTTCCCCACTATTCCCCACAAAATAGGGATGCATGGGATTGAAAGTGATTTAATGGTTTGGATCAGAAGTTGGCTAGCTGAAAGAAGACAGAGGGTGGTGGGTGATGGGAAATATTCATCCTGGAGTTCAGTTACGAGTGGTGTACTGTAAGGATTTGTTTGGGGCCACTGTTGTTTGTCATTTTTATAAATGAACTGGATAAGGGCATAGAAGAATGGGTTAGTAAATTTGCAGTTGACACAAAGGTCAGTAGAGTTGTGGATAATGATGAAGCATGAAGGGTCTGTTTCCATGCTGTATATCTCTGTGACTCTATGTTCTAAGTTGCAGAGAGACATAGATACGCTGCAGAGCTGGACTGAGAGATGGCAAATGGAAATTAATGAGGAAAAGTGTGAGGTGATTCACTTTGGAAGGAGTAACAGTAATAAAGCATATTGGGCTAATGCTAAGATAGTGTATTAGTAGTATAGATGAGAAGAGAGATCTCCGTGCCCCGGTACATATATCCTTGAAAGTTGTCACCCAGGTTGTGAGGGCTGTTAAGATTACATATGGTGTGTTAGCTTTAATTGGTAGAGGGATTGAGCTTTGGAACCATGAGATCATGCTGCAGCTGTACAAAACTCTGGTGTGGCCACATTGGAGTATTGCGTACAGTTCTGGTCACTGCATTCTAGATGGGTGTGGAAGCTTTGAAGAGGGTTAAGAGGAGGTTTACTAGGATGTTGCCTGGAAGGTCTTTTGGGAAAGGCTAAGAGACTTGAGGCTGTTTTCATTAGAGAGGTTGAGAAGTGACTTAATTGAGACATATATGATAATCAGAGGGTTTGATAGGTTGGACAGTGAGAGCCTTTTTCCTCAGATGCCGATGGCTAGCACGAGGGGACATGGCTTTACATTGAGGGGTGATAGATATGTCAGATGTCAGAGGTAAGTTCTTTACTCGGGGAGTGGTAGGGACGTGGAATGTACTGCCTACATCAGTAGTAGACTCGCCAACTTTAAGGGCATTTAAATGGTCATTGGATAGGCATATGGATGAGAATGGAATTGTAGGTTAGATGGGCTTCAGATTGACTCCACAGGTCGGCACAACATGCTGAAGGTCGGCTGAAGGGCCTGTACTGCACTGTAATGTTCTATATTCTATGTTCTATCTTCCACCACCGATGCTCAGTAGCAGCAGTGTATGTTATCCACAAGACGCACTGCAGAAATTCATCAAAGATCCTAAGGCAGCACCTTTCAAACCCACAACCACTTGCATCTGGAAGGACAAGGGCACAAATACATGGGAACACCCACACCTTCAACTTCACCTCCAAGCTACTCACCATCCTGACTTGGAGAATGTGTAAGTCTGAGGCAGGATTTACATAGAGCATAGAACAGTTCAGCACATTGCAGGCCCTTTGGCCCACGATGTTGTGGCAAGCATTTATCTTAATCTAAGATCAACCTAACCGACACACTCTTCAATTTATTGCTGTCCATATAGAGTCATAGAGACGTACAGCATGGAAGCAGACCCTTTGGTCCAACCCGTCCATGCCAACCAGATATCCCAACCCAATCTAGTCCCACCTGCCAGCACCCGGCCCATATCCCTCCAAACCCTTCCTATTCATATACCCATCCAAATGTATCTTAAATGTTGCAATTGTACCAGCCTCCACCACTTCCTCTGGCAGCTCATTCCATACCCATACCACCTTATGTGTGCAAAGGTTGCCCCTTAGGTCTCTTTTATATCTTTCCCCTCTCACCCTAAACCTATGCCCTCTAGTTCTGGACTCTCTGACCCCAGGGAAAAGACTTTGCCTATTTACACTATCCATGCCCCTCATAATTTTGTAAACCTCTTTAATGTCACCCTCAGCCTCCGACGCTCCAAGGAAAACATCCCCAGCCTGTTCAGACTCTCCCTATAGCTCAAATCCTCCAACCCTGGCAACATCCTTGTAAATCTTTTCTGAACCCTTTCAAGTTTCACAACATCTTTCCGATAGGAAGGAAAGCAGAATTGCATGCAATATTCTGACAGTGGCCTAACCAATGTCCTGTACAGCCACAACATGACCTCTCAACTCCTTTACTCAATACTCTGACCAATAAAGGAATGCATACCAAACACCTTCTTCACTATCCTATCTATTTGTGACTCCACTTTCAAGGAGCTATGAACCTGCACTCCAAGGTCTCTTTGTTCAGCAACACTCCCTAGGACCTTACCATTAAGTGTATAAGTCCTGCTAAGATTTGCTTTCCCAAAATGCAGCACCTCGCATTTATCTGAATTAAACTCTATCTGCCACTTTTCAGCCCATTGGCCCATCTGGTCCAGATCCTGTTGTAATCTGAGGTAACCCTCTTCGCTGTCCACTACACCTCCAATTTTGGTGTCATCTGCAACCTTACTAACTGTACCTCTTATGCTCGCATCCAAATCATTTATGTAAATGACAAAATGTAGAGGACCCAGCACCGATCCTTGTGGCACTCCACTGGTCACAGGCCTCCAGTCTGAAAAGCAACCCTCCACCACCAACCTCTGTCTTCTACCTTTGAGCCAGTTCTGTATCCAAATGGCTAGTTCTCCCTGTATTTCATGAGATCTAACCTTGCTAATCAGTCTCCCATGGGGAACCTTGTCAATGTCCATATAGATCATATCTACTACTCTGCCCTCATCAATCCTCTTTGTTACTTCTTCAAAAAACTCCATCAAGTTTGTGAGACATGATTTCCCACACATAAAGTCATGTTGACTATCCCTAATCAGTCCTTGCCTTTCCAAATACATGTACACCCTGTCCCTCAGGATTCCCTCCAACAACATGCCCACCACTGAGGTCAGGCTTACTGGTCTATAGTTCCCTGGCCTGTCCTTACCATCCTTCTTAAACAGTGACACCACGTTTGCCAACCTCCAGTCTTTTGACACCTCACCTGTGATTATCGATGATACAAATATCTCAGCAAGAGTACCAGCAATCACTTCTCTAGCTTCCCACAGAGTTCTAGGGTACACCTGATCAGGTCCTGGGGATCTATCCACCTTTACCCGTTTTAAGATATCCAGCACTTCCTCCTCTGTAATCTGGACATTTTGCAAGATGTCACCATCTATTTCCCTACAGTCTATATCTTCCATATCCTTTCTACAGTAAATACTGATGCAAAATACTCATTTAGTATCTCTCCCATTTTCTGCGGCTCCACAGAAAGGCCACCTTGCTGATCTTTGAGTGGAGAAAGTGAGGTCTGCATATGCTGGAGATCAGAGCTGAAAATGTGTTGCTGGAACAGCGCAGCAGGTCAGGCAGCATCCAGGGAACAGGAGAATCGACGTTTCGGGCATAAGCCCTTCTTCTCATTCCTGAAGAAGGGCTTATGCCCGAAACGTCGATTCTCCTGATCTTTGAGGGGCCCTATTCTCTCCCTAGTTACCCTTTTGTCCTTAATGTATTTGTAAAAACCCTTTGGATTCTCCTTAATTCTATTTGCCAAAGCTATTTCATGTCCCCTTTTTGCCCTCCTGATTTCCCTCTTAAGTATACTCCTACTTCTTTTATATTCTTGTCTAGCAGTCGCTTAAATGTCCCTAAAGTCTCTGACTCTACTTGCACCGCTGGCAATGCATTCCATGCACCCACCACTCTCTGCGTAAAGAACCTACCTACCGACCTAAACATCTCCCCTAAATCTTCCTCTAATCACCTTAAAATGATGACTCCTTGTGACTGCCATTTCTGCCCTGGAGAACAGTCTTTGGCTACCTACTCTAACTATGCCTCTCATTACTTTGTACACCACTATCAAGTCACCTCTCTTCCTTCTTTTCTCCAATGTGAAAAGCCTGAGCTCACTCAAATTCTCTTCATAAGACCAGCCCTCCAATCCAGGCAGCATCGTGGGAAATCTCCTCTGTACCCCCTCTAAAGTATCTGCATCTTTCCTATAATGAAGTGACCAGAACTGGACATAATATTCCAGGGTTTTGTGGAGCTGCAGCAAAACCTCATGGCTCTTAAACTCAATCCCCCGCTAATGAAAGCCAACACATCATACGTCTTCTTAACAACCCTATCAATTTGGGTGGCAACTTTGACATATCTTTGTATGTGTACCCCAAGATCCTGCTGTTCCTCCACACTGTCAAGAATCCTGTCTTTAACCTTTCATTTAGCAATCAAATCCAACCTTCCAAAATGAATCACTTCACATTTATCCAAATTGAACTCCATCTGCCACTTCTCTGGTCAGCTCTGCATCCTGTCAATGTCTTGTTATAGCCTGCAATCACCCTCGACACTATCTACAACACCACCAAAATTTACGTTATTGGCAAACTTACTAACCCTTCCACTTCTTCATCCAAGTCATTTATCAAAAGTACAAAGAGCAGTGGCCCAAGAACAGATCCCTGCAGGACACCACTGGTCACCGACCTCCAGGCAGAATATTTTCCATCCACTACCACTCCCTATCTTCTTTCGGCCAGCCAATTCTGTATCCAGACAATCAAATGTTCCTGTATCCCATACCTCCTAACTTTCTGAAAGAGCCAACTATGGGGGACCTTATCAAATGCCTTATTGAAATCCATAAACACCACATCCTTGTCTTGTCACATCCTCAAAGAATGCAATAAGGCTTATGAGACATGACTTTCTCCTTCCTCCCCTACCTCTTCAGACTCCAGGCAAAAGTTCCCTCCAGTATCCCTGATCAGCTCTATTCTCTCTCTGATCATTCTCTTTTTCCTCACCTACATGTAGAATACCTTTGGGTTTTCTCTCATCCTTCCCACCAAGGCCCCCTCCTAGCTCTTCTCAATCCATTTTTTAGTTTTTTCCTAGCTACTCTGAAATCTTCTAAAGTTGTGCCAGATCCTTACTTCCTCAACCTTAAGCAAGCTTTCTTCTTTCTCTTGACAAAAAACTTCTCTTCTCTTGTCATCCAAGGCTCCTTCACCTTCCCATTCCTTGCCTGTCTCAGTGGGACAAAGTTGTCCAACACTCGCAACAAATGTTCCTTAAACAGCCTCCACATTTCTGTTGTATATTTCCTGTAGAACAATTGTTCCCAATTTATACTCCACAGCTCCTGTCTAAGAGCAATATAATTTCCTTTACCCCAACTAAATACCTTCCCATACTGTCTGTTCCTATCGCTTGGATGTAGGTTTGCCTGCTGAGCTGGAAGGTTCATTTCCAGACATTTTGTTACCCTACTAGGTAACATCTTCTGTGGGCCTCAGGCAAAGCAATGCTGAAAATTCCTGCTTTCTATTTATATGTTTGGGTTTCTTTGGGTTGGTGATGCCATTTCCTGTGGTGATGTTATTTCTTGAGGTCAAGTCATTTCCTGTTCCTTTTCTCAAGGGGGTGGTAGATGGGGTCTAACTCGATGTGTTTGTTGATAGAGTTCCACTTGGAATGCCATGCTTCCAGGAATTCTTGTGTGTGTCTTTGTTTGGCTTGTCCTAGGATGGATGTGTTATCCCAGTTGAAGTGGTGTCCTTCCTCATCCGTATGTGAGGATACTAGTGAGAGAGAGTCATGTCTTTTTGTGGCTAGTTGGTCAATCGTAGTATCCTCACATACAGATGAGGAAGGACACCACTTCGACTGGGACAACTCTTATTCCTGACATTCTTTGCATTGAAACAGGCACATTTTAACCATCCCTTTGCCCAATCAACTTCCTGACAGACTTTCTGCACTTTATTTCTGCCTGTTCAACAACTACCTTCTCCTCTGATCTGTAGCTCGGGTTCCCTTCCCTCACCAACCTTCCCAAAGTGCTCCAGCAAATCTCCCACCCTGGACATTGGTGCCCCTCCGGTTTTAGTGCAACCTGTCCTTCATGTGCAGGTCCCACCTTCCCTAGAGGATACCCCAATGATCTACGTATCTGGAGCCCTCTCTTCTGCAGCAGCCCTGTAGTCACATGTTTATCGGCACTCGCTCCCTGTTCCTCACCTCACTAGCACATAGCACCGGTAGTAGTCATGAGGTTATTACTCTGATTGGCCTGCTTTTTATCTTCCAACCTAACTCCCTAAAATCGCTTTTTAGATCCTTGTTCCTTTTCCTGGCTATGTCATTGGTTCCAATATGCACCAAGACTCCTGGCGACTCACCATCCCCTTCAGAATCTTGTAGACTTGATCAGAGATGTCCCGACCCTGGCACCTGGGAGGCAACATACCTTTCAGGGGTCCTGTTTGCGACGACACGATCTCCTGTCCTGAGTCATTCTTTGCTACTTTTTCTCTTAAACAACTGCATCACATCTTCACATCCTCCAGGATTAATCCCGGAAAATTCTATCAACGGGTCTTCAGTTTGTTCCCGTATCTCTCTCTTTATCTGGCACTGTACTGCTTGGTTGCTCAACACCCACATTTATAACTAGGCCATTGTCACCATCTTCTAATTTGGTAAAGGCAGAACCAAAGTATTCATTTAGTACCTCTGCCATACCCTTTGCTTCAGTGAGCAGCTTACCCTGCTTGTTCCTTATGGGCCCTGCTATATCCTTCATTAATCTTTTATTATTAATAGGTTTGAATAGCATTTAACAATTTGTTTTACTGCAGTCAGCCATCCTTTCCTCATGACTCTCTTAGCCTTCTTTATTCCAGTCTTTGCCTCTCTCCTGCACTTGAGATACCCTTTGGATTTCTATTGCTATTATTATTCTGGTACGCATCATGTGTCTCCTTTTCCTCCATTATTTTCTTCTAAATACCCTTACTCATCCAGGGTGCTCTAGCTTTGGACACGCCGTCTTTACTTCTCACGGGTATCTATGTAGCTTGCACCCTATTCATCCCTCTTTTGAAAGTGTCATATTTTTCATCGACTATGTTAACCATCAAAATGCATTTCCAATCACCTGCTCCAGTTCAACTTTTAGACCCCTAAAATCTGTCCTTTTCCAGTTTGGGATCTTAGTACTTGATTGTTTCTTATCCTTTTCAAACTAACTTTGAACGTTGTCATATTATGAATGCTATTCCCCAAATGCTTCCCCACTCTGACATTCTACACTTGACCTACCTCATTTCCTCGGACCAGATCCAGCACAATCCCCTACTGGTAGGACTGGAAATGTACTGTCTCAGAAAGTTCTCCTGCGCACATTGCAAGAATTTTACTCCGTCCATGTTTCACACTCTACCTTTTTGCCAGTCTACCCAAGGATAATTGAATTCACCAACTACCACAACCCTTGTCCTGCAGATTTCTATAATCTACCTACAAATTCTTTCTTCTATATCCTCCCCACTATTCGGAGGTCTATAATAAAAACCCAACAAGGTCACCACTCCATTCCTATTTCTCACTTCCAACCATATAGATTCAAATTCAGGAACTGTATAGTGTTCGAGGGCTATCATATCTTTTTTTTAACCAAGAGTGTTTCCTCTCCTCACTTTTTAACCAAACTTGTTTCTAGTAAAAGGCTTATAACCCGAATGTTAAGTATCCAATCCTGTTCTGGCTTTAAATATGTTTCCGTCAATGATTCTATGTCATGCTCCCAGAGCAATTTCTGCTTCCAGTTGGCCAGTTATGTTCACGATACTCCTTGCATTTACATACATACCATTTAACCTTGACTTTAGCACTTTCTTGCCCATTAGCGAACATCTACCTCTTTGTTCACTGTCAAAACTCAAGCCTTCCTTGACTCCCTTTTCCCTGCTCCTTATTTTCTGTCTTTTGTCCTCACTGGTACTTCCAAACTAGACCCATTAGTCAATCCACCACCTGCCTTACAAATTTAAATACATCCCCACAACACTATTTATTCTCTCAGCTAGGAGATTACTTGCATTTCATCTCTTCTGAACAGCATTCTCTTTTTCCAAACGTGATCCCAATGTCCCAAAAATCTTAAATGGTGTCTTCTACACCATCTCTCATGTCACACATTTACTTCCCTGATCTAACTTTATCAAAATGGTGAAGCCCGGCACAGATAATATTTCTGAGATTACAACCCCTGAGGTCTTTTGTTTTAACCTTCTCCCAACTCTTCAAACCAATCCTGCAAGACCACAAAGTTCTCCCTCCTTACGTCATTGGTTCACACATGAACCACTACCATTGGTTATTCATCCTTCCTTTCCAGATATTTATCCAGTCCATTATGTCCTGTACCTTTGCACCCGGCGGCAACAGACCATATGGGACATATAATCTCAGCCATAAATTAGACTGTCTATCCCTCGAATTTTCTAATCTGTCTGCAGCCTCTCTCTTTCTTCCCAGGGTAGTCTTGGCCACCATGGTACTGTGAGTTATCCACCCCGACTCAGCCATGTTGCACACTATATAGGCACCTAAAATGTCAGACCTGAATGGTAGGAGTGTAGTGGAACAGAGGGACCTTGGAATTCAGGTGCATGGTTCTCTGAAAGTAGAGTCACAGGTAGACAGGGCAGTGAAGGCACACTGGCCTTCATCAGTCAGGGCACTGAGTATAGAAGTTGGGAAGTTATGTTGCAGTTGTATAGGACATTGGTGAAGCTGCACTTGGAGTATTATGTTTGGTTTTGGTCAACCTGCTATAGGAAGGATGTTATTAAACTGGTAAGAGAGAGAAGAAATTCACAAGGATGTTTCAATGGTCTGAGCTATAGAGAGAAAAAGGGAACCTGAGGGGCAACTTTTTTACACAGAGGGTGGTACGCATATGGAATGAGGTGCCAGCAGAAGTGTTTGAGATGTGTGCATTAACACATTTAAAAAGCATTTGGACAAATACATGTATAAGAAAGGTTTAGAAGGACATGGGCCAAGTGCAGGGAAATCGGGTTAGCTTAGATGGACATTTTGGTCAGCATGGTCAGTTTGGGCCAAAGGGCCTGTCTCCATGCTGTAGGACCCTATTAGACAGCTGGTAGACAGCTTCAGGGAGCTCTGTCGTCCTGCACTAGGTGCCTCTTTTCCTTTTGACAAATGGTCACCCACTCACCTGCTGTATCTCCACAACGTCTTACCTGCTGATCACAACGTGGAGTGACTGCTCTCTGGTACGACTGTTGCAGAACCTCTGTGCTTCTTCAAAGTCCGGAAACCTCACAAGAGAAAGCTACACATATGATCCCTCAGAGGGGGCAATGTTCATAGGGGCTATATTAAAATGATTTGTTTTTACAAAAGTGCATTTTTTTTTCAATGTCACCACCTGATTTTTATTCAGGTCTGGACATAAATAGACACATCAGTGTTCACAAGTGTGATCCTGAAATAGAGCCCAAATGCATCATGATTCGCAGCCTGTAATCTTTACATTTGCAATTAGAGACCTAATGCCAATCTGAGACTCCCTGTTTGGATAGCTTGCCATGAGGGAGCTAGGATCACCACTGCCTATTACTTCACTGTGACTGGGTTGAAATGCTGGAATTCCCTACCTAATGTCATTGTGAGTCAATCCACAGCAGGTGGACTGCAGTGGTTCAAGAAAGCAGCTCACCCCCAGCTTCTCAATGACAATGAGGAATGGGCAATGAATGCTGGCCAGCCAGTGATGCCCACATCCCACAAATGAACAAAAAAAAGTTCAATTGCAGTGACCACCAACATAAACAACACACTGAATAGAATATGGAAACAAAAGGAGAAACTCTTCCTCATTGCTCATGATCCCACATTAAATCACATCCTGATCACTGCAATCTCCCTCCCCAACTGCCATCAATAACACCATCTCCTTCACCTCCCAACAAACCTCTCTCCTCCTCCTCCACACTCTATACCTCTTTGCCAACTTCTCTCCTCCCCAACCCCTTCCCCACATTGTATTCTGCCCTGTCCCATAAAACCCATCATCTGACATTCATATCAGCTTTGTCCAATTTCCTCTCCAACTCTAACCAATAGTCCCTCTATCTCTTATTTCAGGGTCACTATGACATTAACATAACTCAAAATTGCATTCTCTTCACGGGTGTGTTCTCCAATCACATTATCTATGCTGTGGTGTTCTCCAATCACATTGTCTATGCTGTGGTGTTCTCCAATTGCATTTTTTTCCAGTGGCATGTTCGATACTTCACTCTAACACTGACATGAGATGTGAAGCCAATAAATAGTTAACCTCATTCAGGTAGAATGTAGGAAATGGGTGAGTGAGTGTTTGAGGTGGCATATGTAGGGATGGTAATGATGAGTTGTAGGTTGGTAACAGTGGATGAGAGGTTGGTAATAATGTGTGGTTTGGGCCGTGTGAAGATAAGAATGACAGCGTGGTCGCAACAGGTCTCAAGTTGGACCTGATCTGAATTATTGTGAGACTGCAATCAAGTGAACGACTCTAGTAATGTGGACCCAGAATGGCTTTGCAAATCTTTCACTGGACTTTTCCTGTGACTTTGTATTGCTGCTTTCTGGGTGCACAAGTGTTCCATATTTCAGTAAACACAGCTGTGAAATCATTGCTTCAGACAGAATGGTTTTACAACTTATGAAACAGCCATAAATGTTATAGCAGTTGCACCTGTTAGTTGCACCAGTTTACTCAATTAACAGCAAAACTGCTTATATGTACCTCCCATTTTCAATCAATCTCATTAAATCCACCCAACATTTCGACAGTTAGGATATTGGATTATGATGCTGTTCAATGACATGGAAACATTTAAAATAGGAGTTCATGCCAATCATCCTTTTGAGTCCGCTCTGCCATTTATTATGATCATTGGCGGGTCCTCTAACTCAATGACATCTTCCTGCTTTCTCCCCATTATCTTGTGCTTGTAATATCTGAAAATACATCTATCTATTTCTTGAATATATTCAGTGACTTGGCCTCCACAGCCTTCTTTGGTAGATGATTCCACAATCCATTTTTGAGAGAAAACATTTTTCCTGATACACGTCCTAAATGGTCTAGCCCATATAACTGAGATTTTCTAGAGAGAAACACCTTTATCCAGGGAGTGAGTGGGAAAGTCACTGCAACCTCAACTTTTGAGGTTTTTGATATCTAATTCTGTTAATAGGATGCAAAATGCCTTGGTGATAAAGGTGACAAGTCAAACAGGTGCCCAAAATAATTTGTGAATTGTTAATAACATCTCTTGGGAGCCCTCTTGTGGTACAGTGATGGCATCGCTTCTCCTAGCTGAAAATGTGTTGCTGGAAAAGCGCAGCAGGTCAGGCAGCATCCAGGGAACAGGAGAATCGACGTTTCGGGCATAAGCCCTTCTTCTTATGCCTGAAGAAGGGCTTATTCCCGAAATGTCAATTCTCCTGTTCCCTGGATGCTGCCTGACCTGCTGCGCTTTTCCAGCAACACATTTTCAGCTCTGATCTCCAGCATCTGCAGACCTCACTTTCTCCTCAATCGCTTCTCCTAGGCCAAGGAGACCTGGGTTCAAGTCCTACCTGCTCCAGAGGTGTGTAGTAACGTCTCTGAACAGATTGAGCAGCAAGTATCTACTTTTGTGGCACAGTGGTTCGGTCTCTGCCTGCCTCAGAAAGTCCAGGGTTACATCCTACCTGCCCTGCATGTGTCTGATTATTGGTTGTTACGAAATATTTCTCCCACAAATTATATTCAAATCCCACTTCCCTTTATTAATTACTCTGCCATAATGGGCTGTTTCAGTTTCTTTCAGTTCTGTGCAGTCTGGTTTTGTTTTCACAAAAATATACTAAATGGTGTACGGCTTCTCTTTTATGGTGACATCTACATCTAGATGTCCTGGACAGCATGCTTGAAGCACATGGAGGCTCTCGGTGGTGGTGGGATGGTGCGGGAGGGTTGTGTGGAGTTTAGTCTAATAGATCATCCCCTGCACAGTGCCACTGAGGGACTGTTCAGTTTTCAATTTGATTCAATCCAGTCCTTTCTGTTATTTCATCACAAAAGAATATTAATAGATTACATATATAAAAGCTAGCCAGGTGTGCATTTGAGTAGTGTAGCAAACTCCAGATGAAGGACTCTTCTCTGCATATGCTTCACAAATAGGCACACTCAACCCTTAAGGACAGTGAATAGCATAGAGAAGCACATGAGGCAAAAAAATGATATGTGACCAAAAGGGAAAATGTTGGAAAATCTCAGCAAGTCTGGCAGCATCTGTAAGGAGAGAAAAGAGCTGACGCTCGAGTTTAACTAACCCTTTGTCAAAGTGATATGTGAGTTGAGTTTGTTGAAGTAGAGTGGGAGGAAGTGCATGTATGAGTTGGTTGGGCCAAATTCTGTGTTGCAAATTCCATGTAATAATACTTTGCTTTTGCCCATATTACAGCTTGCAACTTGCCCATGGATGAAGGACAAACTGGAGATAACCCATCTGTGAAATTTTATTACAATCAAACCAGTGACCGGTGTAAGATTTTTGCCTATAGAGGAGCTGGAGGAAATGCGAACCGTTTCTTCACAGATAAACATTGCATGAGGAACTGTTCCAGCCTGGCAGGTGACATCTATCCCGGTGATGGTAGGTGAAAAACTAAATCTATATGGCTGCAAGTACATAGTGTCTGAGGGATCACACTCATAGACAAGTCCAATCACTTAGTATATGTTTCTACTTGCACTTGCCACACATAGAAACTCAGGGATCAAACACCTCATCCACCGTAACCACCTCACCCACCCTAACCACTTCACCCAGCCTAACCATCTCACCCACCCTAACCACCTCACACCTCCCATTCCAACCACTTTGCCCACTCTAACCATGTCTCTTACTCTAACGACGTCACTCACTCTAACCACGTCACTCACTCTAACCACCTCACTCACCTTAAGTACCTCACCCACTCTAACCACCTAATGCACTCTAACAACCCCATCCACTCTAACCATCTCACCCACTCTAACCACCTCACACCTCCCATTCCAACCACCTTGCCCAATCTAATCACTCTAACTACTTTGCCCACTCTAACCACGTCACTCACTCTAATCACCTCACCCACCTTAAGCACCTCACCCACTCTAACCACGTAATCCATTCTAACAACCCCTTCCACCCTAACCATCTCACCCACTCTAACCACCTAATCCACTCTAACAACTCCATCCACCCTAACCATCTCACCCACTCCAATCAACTCACCCACTCTAAGCATCTCATCCAGCCCTCACCCACTTCGCCCACTGTAACCTTCTCACCCACCTTAAGCACCTCACACAGTCTAACCACCTAATCCACTCTAACAACCCCATCCACCCTAACCATCTCACCCACTCCAACCGATGGAGTAGATGCATTAGTCAGAGGGAAATGAGTGTGGGTGGGTTACTCTTCAGAGGGTCGGTGTGGAATGGTTCAGCCAAAGGGCCTGTTTCCACACTGTAGAGAATCTAATCTAATCTAATCAACCATCTCACCCACTCTAACCATCTCATCCACCTTAAACACCTCACACACTCTAAGCACCTAATCCACTTAAACGACCTTGCCTATTTTAATCATACCCACCCTAAACACTTTACCCAGACTAACCACTTCATTCACTTTAACAACCTCATCCACCCTAACCGCCTCACCCTAACCATGTTACCCACCTCCCACCCTGACCGTCACACTCACCTCAACTATCCTAACCACCCACTCTAATCTTCTCACCCACTCTAACTACCTCACCCATCCCAATTGACATACCCACACAAACCACCTCACCCTGCCTAAGCATCTCACCCTTCTCCTAACTATCATACAGGATATTTTAGCTGGAGCTCAAAATCGTTTGCATGTCATATCTTCTCGGAATCTGCTCTGATGGAGTATCCTGAAAGACTCAGGTTAGTCTTGGGTGTGGAGGTATTTTGTTATGAGGACAGCTTGAGAAGGCTGAGCCTGTGCTCATTGGAATTTAAAATAATGAGAGGCAAGCTGTTTGAAACATACAAGAATCTTAGGGGTCTTGATGGGGTTGATGCAGAATGTTTTTTTACCATTGTGAGAGGGTCTAGGACCAGAGGGCATAATCTCAGAATGAGGGATCCCACTATTAAGACATTGATGAAGAGGAATTTCTTTTCCCAGAGAACAGTGAATCAGTGGAATTCTTTACCGCAAAGGGCTGTTGAGTGGGGTTGTTAAGTATATTCAAAGCTGAGATACACTTATTTTTAAATAAAAAGGGAATAAAAGACAGAAAACTGAAGTTGAGAGTTATTAAGTTAGCCATGATTTCATTGAATAGTGGAGCAAACTTGATCGGTGAATGGATTACTCCTGCTCCTATGCCTTAAGGGCTGTTGAGTCAAAGGAATCTTTGAGTGCAGGGTCCATCCACTCATCATTGCCTCTGCTTGGAATCTCCAGATCTAAATATCAGATCAGAACAAAATTGCTCACTTCAGGACAAACATCTAGGGTGCAGGTTTGCTTGCTGAACTGTAGGTTTGTTATCCAGACGTTTCATTACCTGTCTAGGTAACATCGTCGGTAGCGACCTCCAAGTGAAGCGAAACTGTTGTCTCCTGCTTTCTATTTATATCTTTCTCCTGGATGGGGTTCCTGGGGTTTGTGGTGATGTCATTTCCTGTTCATTTTCTGAGGGGTTGATAGATGGCATCTAGATCTATGTGTTTGTGTATGGCTGAGCCATAAACAAACACATACATCTAGATGCCATCTATCAACCCCTCAGAAAATGAACAGGAAATGACATCACCACAAACCCCAGAACCCCATCCAGGACAAACAGAGAAATAGAAAGCAGGAGACAACAGCTTTGCTTCATTTGGAGGTCGCCACTGATGATGTTACCTAGCCAGGTAATGAAACGTCTAGATATGAAACCTACAGCTCAGCGAGCAAACCTACACCCTAAACCTGAGCTACAAACCTTCACAAACCTTGCAAAAAGGAGGCACATCACTGGACTCAAACCATTAAGTCAATTTTCTCTCCACAATTGCTGCCAGACCTGCTGAGTTTCTCCATAAATTTGCGATTTTGTTTCATTTGACATCTTATCAACTACCTGAATTATTGATTATCTCTATCCCAACTTGCAGGGCAGTTGTGGATACCACATATTGGCAGGTATAACAATATCTTATAGATAAATTATGTCCACTCTATTTGTCTGTGCTCTATCACTTACAGGATACATGTTCTAACAGATCTAAACCTTACAGTAACTGAAAGGCGGTGTCAGACCAGGGATGTACTTGTATTAGGTGAAATTAATCTCAAGAAATTACATTTATATGGTTACTGAGAGTTAAGGTCTAGTTTCAACTTTCAACTCATTGAACATATTTGTAAAGAAATTCTAGCAAAGTGTGAATTTATTATTGTCTTTTTTGAGTTTCAGTTCAGTCTGACTTCAGTCATTGTCCAGCTTCAGAATGGGTGACAATGTGTGATTGATTAGTGTAAAAGTGATTACCAAGGGGATGAAAGATTATTAGGGATTGTAGGAACATAGAGTTGAGGTTAAAATCTAATGAGGTGAGAAAGGGAGATTTGGATCGATTGGCTGGGTGGCCTACTCTTGTTCCTTGTTTGTATAGCCAGAAGTGTGATAACCCCTACAAGGCTCATGGGGAGTCACTAATGAATCTCCTGATGGAGCTTGATGAGTTCCTTGGTAACGTTAATGACTTACCAAACAGGAATTCATCACCTGAGCCCTTTATAAAGCAGACCAAAGGAGCTCTTGTGGTGCAGTGGTGGTGTCCCTACATCTGAACTGAGAGACCCAAGTTCATGTTCCACCTACTCCAAAGGTTTTTAATAACATCTCTGAACAGGTTGATTAGAAACCTGGGTTAAATAAATAAAAAGAAGCAGACAAGAAAAGAGTTCTTGTAACACAGTGGTAGTATCCCTACTTGTAAGCCAGATGGCCTGGCTTCAGGTCCCACTTATTCCAAAGGTATGTAATAACACGTTGATTAGAAAATGAAGAAAAAAAAAGCAAACCCAATTTGGTAGCACAGTGGGAAGAGACATGGGTTGAAGTCCCACCCGTCAGATGTGTATAATAATATCTCTGAACAGGATGGTAAGACAATACCTTTAAAGCAGACCCAAGCGTGGGTTCCTGTAGTCCCTAGCTTTGAGCCAAGAGCCCTGGATTGAAGGCCCACCTGTTTCAGATGTTTATAATAACATCTCTGAACAGGTTGTTTAAAAAAAAAGATGAGGGTGTCATTTCTGCTGACTGCTTGCTCCTCTTCCAGGGCTATATTTGTGCCCTAGTGTCCTTGGAGAGAGAGCATGTGGTGTCCACCAACAGCCTCCATGCCTTTAGAGAGAGGTGGGCAGCATGGGGGTTAGATTGATTGATATGTCTGCAGAAGTGTCAGTCCTGGGCTGGGACTAGCCTATCTATTCCACAAGTAGCGGCTCTATTTTAGCATTCAACTACAACCATCCTGAGTTATTACATGTTATACAGCCCAGTGTGATCACGAAGAGTTTTACTGATGGGTCATCTCCTGTAATCTTTCAACAGACCGAGCTTGCTTGCTGCCAAAAGATCCTGGAGATTGTAAAGGACGTTTGTTGCTTTATTACTTTGACAGTGCAAAGAAGAAATGCAAAACCTTTTTGTACGGAGGATGTGGAGGAAATGGAAACAGGTTCTTCCGCCTTGATGCATGCAATTCACTTTGTATCAGTAAAATGGGTAAGGTCTACTTTCATTAGGGGGCTTTCTACATGATGCTAGAGTCAAATTTAAAGGGTCAATTCATTACTTGTGACTCAGGTACCCCATTCTCACTGTGACATGGAGCCAGCCCACAATGCGGAGGAGGTTGCCCTCTGCCCGCCCTCATACAGCTGCACATACTCACTCTCATGCTGCTGCTGCATTTTCAAATCCATTCCCCACCCACATTGAAGCAAGACAAGAAATCCTGGGGGAATAGGTAATGATCGAGGAGATAGAGACAGAGTTAGACACAGGAACTGAGAGTTAAATTGCTGAGGTACAACAAAAAATCCTGTCAAGTGTTGTCAACCCTATTGTTGGATGTGTTTGGAATAAATCATATGGAACACCACGTACTCAATGGCTGGCTAATCCCACACAGCTGTGTTCCATTCCAGTCACTGAGAATAAAAGAATCTGTGAGGTCAGAAAAGATACATGGCTTTCTTGTGGAAAGAATGAGTTCTGAGGGTGAGCTGGGGGACCATCTTTAAAATGGTGAGATTGGTGTTTGGGAGGGGACCTGATAGAAATGCAGTAAATATTGAGATTTTATTCAGTCTTACGATGAGGAGTGTCACTGGTAAGGCGAGCATATTGGTGTGAGACAGGGGTCACAAGTAGACCAAATTACTTAATTTATCAGATCCTTTCCAGAAGGATATCGCCAGTCCTTTTTTTTGCTTCAATGTCATTTTTACTGATCATAGCATTTTTATTTTCAGGTTTGGGTAAAAACACAATGGAATGTTGCGGTTCTGTTCGCCGAGCTGGAAATTTTTGTTGCAAACGTTTCGTCCCCTGTCTAGGTGACATCCTCAGTGCTTGGGAGCCTCCTGTGAAACGCTTCTGTGGTGTTTCCTCCGGCATTTATAGTGGCCTGTCCCTGCCGCTTCCGGTTGTCAGTTTCAGCTGTCCGCTGTAGTGGCCGGTATATTGGGTCCAGGTCAATGTGTTTGTTGATGGAGTTTGTGGATGAGTGACATTCTTCTAGGAATTCCCTGGCTGTTCTTTGTTTCGCTTGCCCTATAATGGTAGTGTTGTCCCAGTCAAATTCATGTTGCTTGTCGTCTGCGTGTGTGGCTACTAGGGATAGTTGGTCATGTCGTTTCGTGGCTAGTTGATGTTCGTGGATGCGGATCGTTAGCTGTCTTCCTGTTTGTCCTATATAGTGTTTTGTGCAGTCCTTGCATGGGATTTTGTACACTACATTAGTTTTGCTCTATAGGACAAACACTATATAGGACAAACAGGAAGACAGCTAACGATCCGCATCCATGAACATCAACTAGCCACGAAACGCCATGACCAGCTATCCTTAGTAGCCACACACGCAGACGTCAAGCAACATGAATTCGACTGGGACAACACTACCATTATAGGGCAAGCCAAACAAAGAACAGCCAGGAAATTCCTAGAAGCATGTCACTCATCCACAAACTCCATCAACAAACACATCGACCTGGACCCAATATACCGGCCACTACAGCGGACAGCTGAAACTGACAACCGGAAGCGGCAGGGACAGGCCACTATAAATGCCGGAGGAAACACCACAGAAGCGCTTCACAGGAGGCTCCCAAGCACTGAGGATGTCACCTAGACAGGGGACGAAACGTTTGCAACAAAAATTTCCAGCTCGGCGAACAGAACCACAGCAACGAGCACCCGAGCTACAAATCTTCGCACAAACTTTGAACACAATGGAATCATGGGATCAGAGAATAGGTACAGCTAGAAGGAGGCCATGCTTCCCATTGTGTCTGTGCTGGCTCCCTGAAGGAGCAATTCACCTAGTGCCACCCCTCCACTTTCTGCGCCCTAGCCCTTGATATAAGCCTGAACCGGATTGCCAATGTTATATTACTATTTCACTTGGACCATGAGCTTATTTAAAACTAGACAAAATGAATGATCCTAGGGACTTACTAAAGGAATAAAGCCACAAGATTCCATAATTTTAACAAATAATTGTAAATTTCTCAATGCAAAGTTAGAAAGGGAATGCAATCTACCTCCCAGTCAATTCATATTTTAATATTCATCACTAACTTGAAGTAAATACAGGTAAGAGACAAGCTGTGGTCAAATATCCCATGGGGAGAAAGTGAGGTCTGCAGATGCTGGAGATCAGAGATGGAAATGTGTTGCTGGAAAAGCGCAGCAGGTCAGGCAGCATCTAGGGAACAGGAGAATCGACGTTTCGGGCATTAGCCCTTCTTCAGGAATCCCGAAACGTCGATTCTCCTGTTCCCTAGATGCTGCCTGACCTGCTGCGCTTTTCCAGCAACACATTTCCATCTCAAATATCCCATGGTTTACATCAAATTATAAATGTGGTAAATGGATTTCTCAGCATCATTTCCCACCACTCCACCCCTCACAAGACATTAGTGACAACTCTATGGGTCATCAGACTTCATTAAAACTTCTCAAGGGATTTCAATTCCGACTTTGTCACAGCCACCATACTACTAATGCATCCAGGTTCGTTTTAGCATGAAAGTTTAACAGCTGCAGAAACAAATGTTGCTTTGTGCCTCCTTCACTCACTCTCAAATACACTGAACGATTAACAACATAGAGTCACTCTGATACCTACAGCACTCAGGGCTTTTCCAGAATCCTAACCCCAACATTTAGCAGTACCTACTGTCTCTCAGAATGTTTCCTGAGTCTTAATTGCTTAGACCATGCTACAGCTGCACATTTTTGGAGTGATGCCTCTTTTCCCACCTCTTTAATACCTGACTGATTAGCAGCTCAAAGAAAGAGACCCTCTTCTCTGACTGTCTCCCTCTGAAGTGACTGAAAACAGACAGTACAACAACTCTTGAGTTGTTCTGAGTGACCTATTAGAAGCTGCACAACAATCCCTGCCCCTTTTAATAGGCAAGATTGAATGTAGCAAATGTTTGACCTGATGAATTGAGCAAACACTGAGCATCCCTGTTCCCAGACATTACAATATTCATAAATTGCTGGTTTACATAGAAAAAAGGATGTATTTAAAAATGCAATTCATCTCTTGGAAGAAAGAAAGCTTCAATAAAGCTAGTTCTTATTATTATAAACATCATTAAAAATCACTTATTACAGACTCTACAGATAACCCTTACATTTACACATTGCATTTACAAAGCTATAAAAGTTTTTCAACAATGAAAGGAAGTAGATAACTCGCCCCAATCTAGTCTCACCTGCCAGCGCCCGGCCCATATCCCTCCAAACCCTTCCTATTCATGTATCCATCCAGACATCTTTTAAATGTTGCAATTGTACTAGCCTTCACCACTTCCTCTGGCAGCTCATTCCATACACGTACCACCTCTGCGTGAAAAGGTTGCCCTTTAAGTCTCTTTTATATCTTTCCCCTTTCACCCTACACCTATGCCCTCTAATTCTGGACTCCCCGCACCCCAGGAAAAAGACCTTGTCTATTACCTAATCCATGCCCCTCATGATTTTGTCAACCTCTCTAAGTTCATCCCTCAGCCTCCGACATTCCAGGGAAAATAGCCCCAGTCTATTCAACCTCTCCCTATAGCTCAAATCCTCCAACTCTAGCAACATCCTTGTAAATCTTTTCTGAGCCCTTTCAGGTTTCACAACATACTTCCAATAGGAAGACCAGAATTGCATGCAATATTCCAACAGTGGCCTAACCAATGTCCTGTACAGCCACAACATCCCAACTCTTGTTCCATGCTGTACATCTCTATGACTCTATGACTATAGTATTAAAATAACTCAGCATCAAACTTTTTTTCAACCTTTTTTTAAACAATGGACAGAATATAGATATTCCCTAAAGCACTCTGCTAGGAGGCGTCCAGTGTCCCCACTGTAGAGGAGACTGCTTTAGGGAACATCTCTGGGACACCCACACCAATCAACCACACCGCCCTGTGGCCCAACATTTCAACTCCCCCTCCCACTCTGCTGAGGACATGCAGGTCCTGGGCCTCCTCCACCGCTACACCCGGGTTCAATTCCCGCCTCAGGCGACTGACTGTGTGGAGTTTGCATGTCCTCCCCGTGTCTGCGTGGGTTTCTTCCGGGTGCTCCGGTTTCCTCCCACAGTCCAAAGATGTGCAGGTCAGGTGAATTGGCCATGCAAAATTGCCCATAGTGTTAGGTAAGGGGTAAATGTAGGGGTATGGGTGGGTTGCGCTTCAGCGGGTCGGTGTGGACTTGTTGGGCCGAAAGGCCTGTTTCCACACTGTAATGTAATCTAATCTACTCCTTCACCACCCGACGCCTGGAGGAAGAGCGCCTCATCTTCCGCCTCGGAACATTTCAACCCCAGGGCATCAATGTGGATTTCATCAGTTTCCCCATTTCCCTTTCCCCTGCCTCACCTCAGCTCCAGCCTTCCAGCTCAGCACCGCCCTCATGACCTGTCCTACCTGCCTATCTTGCTTTCCACCTATCCACTCCACCCTCCTCTCTGACATACCACCTTCATCCCCACCCCCCCCATTCACCCATTGTACTCTTTGCTACCTTCCCCCACCCTCCTCTCTGACCTATCACCTTCATCCCCACCCCCATTCACCTATTGTATGCTATGCTACTTTCTCCCCCTCCCCACCCCACCCCCCACCCCCTATTTATCTCTCCACCCTGGAGGCTTCCTGCCTCTATTCCTGAAAAAAGGACTTTTGCCCGAAACGTCGATTTTCCTGCTCCTCGGATGCTGCCTGACCTGCTGTGCTTTTCCAACACCACTCTAACCTAAACTCTGTTCTTGTCAATTATCACTGAAGTTACCAGGCAGGTGCAACAAGTTATTAGGAAGGCTAATGAAATGTCAGCCTTTAGTGCAAGATGATTTGAGTCCAAGAGTAGCTAAGTTTTGCTTCCATTGTCTAAGAGTTTGGGTAGACTGCCTTCGATATTAATGCCATGGAGGAAGTGCAACAAAATTCTCCAGACTTGTTCCAGGATTGTGGAACTTTCCTATGAAGGAAGATTGGGCAAACTGGGTCTCTATTCCCTAGGGCTTTGACTGATGAGAGGTGATCCCAGGGAAACTTATTAAATATTTAAAGGAATAGACAAAGTGGATGCAGGTAACATCTTTACCCGAGTAGGGAGTCTAGAACCAGGAGCACAATTTCAAATAAGGCTGATATACTTAGTTGGGGAGGAGAATGAGGAGCATTCATTTTTAACCAATTGGTTATGAACCTTTGGAATTCTGTATCAAAAACTTTGGAAGCTCTGTCTTTGAGAATGCTTAAGGTAGATTTTTGATTACTGGTGTGCAGACATGTGGCAATGGGTTGGTTAAAACCAATGAAGTGCCCAGTCAGCCACGATTGTATTGTATGGCATGGAAGCTTGATGGTTTACTGCTGTTCCTGTGAAAGGGCCTATTCTCTCTGAATAAACCTGCAAATGTACTTCTGTCACTGCACCCCTCCTTTCTCTCTCTATCTCTCTCTGGATAAAACTCAAGTCATATCCCCAGGTTTAGCTATACTCACATGACTTATTGGAAGTGCTGTTTTTAACACACACTTCAAAATTTGAATTTCTGAACTTTGAAAGAATCAGGCCTTCACAGAACAGAAACTACAATGTACTTTTCCTCCAAGTTCCCAAATAATAATATGTTAGAGCATTCTAACAGGAATCAGACTACTGATGAAAAGTTTTCTTAACAAACTCTAGAACTCTTTCCCTACTCTGCCCTTTAATGCACTGCTATCCCAGTCTGTGTTTGGGTGATTGAAATCTCCCATTATAACTGTTCTACAATTCTCCTTTAATTGTTAACACTGCCCACTGGGTTGCAATTAAATATCGGGAACACATTTCTGGGCCCTTGGGCAAGGAACTGCTTGGAGCAGAAATTTTAGCAGAAAGTGTGAGACTCCAAAATCACCCCTTTATACGTCATTCAGGAATACCTCCAATTTGCAGGTGACATTAGAGAAAGACGGTTTTGTGAAACAAGGTTCAAAGCTACTCAATATACAGACATGGAGTCACTGTGAGCAGCAAGAGTGTTGAGTGTGTCTTTAATTGGCTGTTTGGATGCTCTTTTGACAGGAGGACCACCTGTTGAAGATGAAGACGAATCGGAAGTGGATGAAGGTTCGTTTGAAATGACAGCTTAGCCTCACTTGGATACATTTGTTTCTGGGTTTAATTACAGTCATTGTTTGTTGCTTCTATTTTGGGGAGCATCTGAAGAATACATACTTGCACTTCAGGCTTTTAGGTCGAGATACTAAGAATATAAAGAGGATTGTGCCCCCAAGATTATCGGAAGCTTGCTTTTGAGCCACTCCAGGGAGAGGACAACTGCTTTCTCTGAAGCACTGTAATAAAACGATAGCTTCAAAAGGTGTAGGAAGAAATGTTATCTGCTGGTGACAAAGTCTGGGATACTGAACCTACAGTTGTAGTATTCCTTAAAGTGATCTTTCAGGAAAGAAACTAGGGAACACTTTATCCCACTAAAAGTAGATTTAATTTAATTAATAATATAATGTCTAAAACTGATACATTTTGCCACTCAAAAGTACACTATGACACTATAGAGGAGAAAGTGAGGTCTGCAGATGCTGGAGATCAAAGTTGAAACTTTATTGCTGGAACAGCACAGCAGGTCAGGCAGCATCCAGGGAACAGGAGATTCGACGTTTCGGGCACAGGCCCTTCTTCAGGAATGACTGAAGAAGGGCCTGTGCCTGAAACGTCGAATCTCCTGTTCCCTGGATGCTGCCTGACCTGCTGTGCTATGACACTATAGGGAAAGGGTACACTGAATAAAGAGCAAGGGTAAAGAGGATTTAGCGTGGGGACATAGAGGATATAAAGTGAGGGTATAGAGGATATAAGAGCGGGTGTATGGACACAGAGTTGGGTATAGAGCAGAGATATAATGAATATGAGAGCAATGATATGGGTGTGATAGAGCAGGAGTATATAGGGGTGTGGAGTGTAGGCATACAGCAGTGATATAGTGGATATAAGTGCAGAGGTGTGAGGACATAAGAGCAAGGATGTAAAGGATATAAAATAGCAGATATTAGACTGATGATATAGACGTTGTAGAACAAAGGTATAGAGGATGCATTGCAAGAGTTTAAGGATGTACAGCAGATGTGTAGAAGATATAGAACGCAGGTATAGAGAATGTAGAGCAATGCATAGATGATAAAGAGCAAGAGAATAGATGATATCAGAGACGTGGCAAAAATATATAGAGCAAGGGTATAGACGATTGAGAAGACTAGGCTGTCATGGTGAGCTTTCCTGGCTTGGGAATTGAACCCTTGCTGTTAACTTCTTTCAGCATTGCAAACCAGCCAACTGTGATCCTGAGGGGCCAGGTAGGTAATAAGAGGATGAGTACAATCAGTAGAATTGTGCAGCAAGCCAGTATCAGATACTTCTACAGCTTTGATGTCTCACTGATCCTGTGGCTGTGACATTCAGTTACACCGAGATAGTAAGACCCAAGTCTGGTCTCGATTGGGATGCCAGTGGGAAATGTTCCACATCCTCAGAATGAAAGAGGGAAAAGGATTGGTTCCTGGATGCTGGTCTTTGAGAGCTCGAGGGCATTAGTTTCGTGCAGGCAAAGTTGAAGGAAGACAGGAACCTTTCATACTTGAACAGATGACAGACATTCACGTCCATGGGCAGAAATGGCACTCACTTCACAGAATTATAGTCAGTATTCCAGCACAAGAGGCCACTAGACCCATTATGCCTGCACCAGATCATTAAGTGAGTGTAATGACCTGGTGTTAATCTCCTGCTTTCTCCCCAATATCCTTGCACATTATTTTTATCCAGATTATCACACAATGCCTTCCCGAATGCTTGAGTTGAATTTGCCTCCACACATTTCCAGGTAATGCATTCTGTCACCTAACTACTCACTATCTATTTATTTCACATAGCACCCTTGCTTCTTTTGCAAATCACTTTAAAACTACATATTGGTATGTCATTTCATTCTTATTCCTTTTACAAGTAGGAATGGTTTCTCTCTATCTACCCTGTCCAGCCTACTCTTGATTTTGAAAACCTCTATCAGATCTCCTCTTAGTTTTCTCCACTCCAAGGAGAGCTGTTCCATCTGCTACAATCTAACCTCAAACTAAAGCCAAAGTTTATCGTCCCTGGAACTTTGCTTGCAAACTACTTCTGCTGTCTCTCCAATCTTTTCACATCCTTCCTTTAATATGGTGCCTACATCAGTACACAGTACTCTAGCTAAGATCATCATCTCTTTGTTCTTGTACTTTATCCTGCTATTAATAAAGCCAAGGACACTGCATGCTTTACTAACTACTCTCTGTACTGTGCTGCCACTTTTAATAATCTGTGTACACTGTAAATAATCTAATATACACCCAGATCCCTCTGCTCCTGTACCCACCTTGGAATTGCACCTCAATTTTGCATTGTCTTTCAATGTTGTTCCTATCAAAATGTATCACCTCAAACTTCTCTGCATTGAAACTCATATGTCACCTATCTGCTCACACTACCAACTTGTCAACGTCCTGGTTGAGTTGCAGGGGAAATATTGTGGTCCCTGTGGAACTATGTGAGTGGCCTGCTTCAGCTGCTAGGTGATGGGGTTGATTTGGGTGAAAGGTAAGTAGGGGCTAGGGGTGGGGTTGGGGAGGTGGGAGGAGGGGGTGATCATTAGAAAATATATCTGATCAATTATCATGAAAAATGATCCAGCAAGTGGGAAATAGTTGGGGAAGCTGGGGCACACAGGTACATCTGATTAATGAGTAGGGACAGGCAGTGAGTGGTGGCTACACCCTTGGGAGGTGAGTGAGAGGCCTGGTGGCTCTTGCTATGAACCACAGTAAGGGAGGCTCGTTTATAGCTGATGAACTAATCCGGGCCTGGTGTGTTTCTGTCTCACAGGTCTAGCGGTGGGACTGGGAATGGGATGTGCCGTCCTGCTCACTCTTGCTGTTGCACTTGCAGTGTTTTTCACACAGAGGAAGAAAAGGTTTGGATATTTTACTCTCTCATGGACAAACAGGAGTAATATTAAAGATGTAATTTGATAATAGGAATATATTAGGAATCTAAAGCAAGAGGAGCAGGTTTCTGAAACCTACTTCAATGACAAACAATTAGGTAGCAGTTAATCTCCATCTGGGCACTCAAGAAGGACCCCTCTTACTCACAATGTGCCAAAGGGGGACATAATGCAATTTATGCCTCTGGTTTAGCATCACACACTTGTTTTCAAAGTTAGTAATGAAGAGTGTACTTGATATTGATATTCATCCCAGCACTATTGCAGAATCACAGACTAGACCCACATTTTTCAGGATCTATAATATGACTGTTGGAGAGTTGGAAAGTTCAATCTGAGAGAGGATAGAAAAGAAGCATTGCTTATCCTGATGGCATACAAGTTTTTATGTCTTTTGCAAGTGTAATAAGCGGCTAATTTGAAGTCTTCATGTGAACTTGATTTTCTCTGAGACAGCCAGCATTAACTGCAGCTGCACAAAAACCCAGAGCTTGGGCCTGCCACAAAGGCAAGTAACTTCACTGAATGTGTACACAGGTCCTCCTTAGCTCACCAATGCTATCAATTAGAACATATCCCAGGAAATGGCCCATAACCATGGATTCAGGCCTCAAACCTGACTCACGTACTAATCGGCAAGGCAGATTAGATTACTTAACTCCAGCTCCTGAGGGAGCTGGATTCTCCACAAATAAAGGGTGATGGGATAATGGCCTCTGTGGAGTTATTTCAATGGTAACAAGAGTGGAATGTAGACATAGTTGTGTTGGTTGGGCAGTGCCCAGTGTGCCAACAAAGACAAAAATTACTGCCAGCAGCTCCCCAATTCGTGGGAATGGCTGGCTAAACCTGGACTTATAGATATAAATCAACTATGCCGATCCTTTCATGGTCTCAATGTTCTTAATCATTGTGGATACTCACTCAAAGTGGCTGGACATGCAGAGTTCATTTGTCAAACACGAGGATGATGATAAAAAAAACTGCATCCATCTTTTGCAACAGACAGATTCTTGGAAGTGGTAGTCACAGGTAACAGGCCATCGTTTGCCAAAAGGGAATTTGAGTATTTCCTGAAGTTGAATGATATGCATCAGAGAAGAACAACTCCATACCATCCATTATCCAATGGTCTGGCAGTAAGAGCAGTTCAAATTTTGAAGGCGAGCTCAAAGAAACAGCCAAAACCTTCACTAGATATTAAATTGGCCGGTTCCTATTTGATTATCGGACCACCCCTCATGCAACTACAGGGATAACTCCAGCAGAGTTGGTACTGGGGAGAAGAATCTGCACCAGGTTACTGCCAGCAGCTCCTGGACTTGGAGGGAGAGTGAAACGGCAATAGGAAGGCCAACACTGGACAGAAGACTCTGCTAAGCGAGAGAGACAGTTTAAATCCAAGGGGACGAAGGTTGGCGTAAGAACCACAGGAATGGCCCTGCATGAGTCAGAGGCATGGACGAAGCAAGATCAGGTCCTGTGACATATAAAGTTCAGGCAGTTCTGAATGAGCACATGGATGATATGAGAGCTGTAAACTCACAAATGATGCAGGAGCAAATTGTGTGTGGCTCCTTGAGTATTCCAGAACCCATAGGGTTGTCCCTGTCCATCAAGTGTTGAAGATACTTCAGAATCTGGTATGGACATGGCAGATGTGACCACTTTGACTCCTTTACTGGCTGAAGAAGAGAATGAATTTCTTCAGAGATGCTCTGGGAGCAAGAGACAAGCTACTGTTAGTTCCTCACCTGAATCAGAAGCAGAGTTGTAGGAAAGTGACCCAGTGATAAAACGCTCCAGGAGGAGGTGCAAAAAAAAAGAACCCGGCTTGAAGGGGTAGTGAGGAGGGTTGGCGGGGGGGGTGGCCTCTGTGGAGTTATTTTAGTTATTTTCATTGTGCAAAATTGTACGGCATAGTTAACCTATATCGAACCTTGACCATACTCAGAGCTCAGTTAACCGGTCTGTTATGAGTTTCCTTTTATGAAAAGAGTGAAGAGCTTTGGAGAATGTGCAACAAAGATTTATCATGATAATTCTAGCACTGAATGATTATAAAAATCAGCAAAGACAGAATAAAGTAGCGCCTTTTGTTTAGTGAAGAAAAAACCGAGAGGTAAAAAATGATAAAGATCTTGGAAATGATAAATTGATTTGATGTTTGGGACACGGATATTTTCAGAGTTACTGACTATAAATATAAGGAGAATAACAGTAAACCCAACAGAAAATTCAGGAAAAATATCTTTACCTAGACAGTGGTCAGAATGTGGAACTCAATATTGGAAGAAGTGGTTGAGGTGATTAATTTAGCTGTATTTAGATAAACACACAAAGGAAGAAAAAAGGAGAGATATGCTGATATCCTGAGATGAGGGTGGTGAGAGCTTGGTGAGAGAGGATGTATGACTTAATGTGATCACGCTTATGTTTCTCCTGCAACACAAGAATCTAGGCTTCTTGGTATATCATGGTATTGAAGAATCCATGAGATATTTATTACAACTACCTATTATGTCAGACAACGCATTCCTCAGGCACAAAGTGTCTGCGCTAATATTAAGCTATTATCTTACAAGGGACAGCATGCTTCCAGTCAAATGTTGTGCTTCAAGTGATCCGAGTTAAGATGGATCTTTATATCTTCAGTTCACATGCAATGATACAGTGATGTGATCATCAGCATGTCTCTTAAAGGCATACTAACCATGAGATTTAACACAACATAGCTCTTGTGAACCAGAAACAATATGCCAAAATCCTGTGCAATCTACAAAAAATGGAATTCAGTAAATTTTAGGGGTTCACACTAGCAGTGTTGAGTTTTGCCTTGATTGGATGGGGTGTGTATCAGGTGCTAACCCCTGGGTCTCTATGTTGTTTCCTCTCTCTTAGGCCTCTGGTTTTTCCTTGGCCTGGGAAGTCGAGGTTCTCCCCTGAATGGGAAGATCCATCTTGGAAACATGAGTTTGTTGAATTTGCTCTTGTTTGAATTCCTGGATCTACTTTCACTGATTTCAATTTCTCTGTTTTATTAAGGGTCAATAAGCCGGCAAGAAAATCTCATGAAGAGCCACTGAATAAAGGAATTGAAATGCGATAAAATGAAGGAAATAGATAATAAATCTAGCTCACTAATAAAGAATGTTTTTTGGAACACTTCAATATAATTAAGTTGTAGTTATTTTACTACATGTTCTATTCATTGATACACTTTGTGTGTGTTCTTCTTACCATCAATATTAAATGCAGAACCTATGAAGTCCAACCATAGTGAGTAGCTATTGAGTAGAGTTATTGTCTGGCCCTCAGGCTTGTTTTGGTTATAGAGAAATGTGTTGATCTTAACTCTCTGACACAGGGAACTAAGTCTGCAGCTCCCAGCAATTACCTCATTGCCTTGAGTATATCAGCAGAGTTTCAGTAACTCATCCCTGAGTTTAGAATTTAAGTGCTTTCACCCAGTTGTCTTCAGCTGCTTCATTAATGAAGCCCATCATAAAGTAGGAAGTGAGGACCTTTGCCAATGATTGAATAATGTTCAGCATCATTCATGACACCTCAGATATTGAAGCAGTCCATGTTCAAATGTAGCAAGACCTGAACAATATCCAGGGTTGGGCAAATGGCAAGTAACATTCACACCACGCAAGTGCCAAGCAATGACCATCTCCAGGTAATCTAACTACTAGTTGAAGCATCAATAACAAGCAGACAGAGTTTAAGGTAAGAAGCAGGTGATTTTAAAGGAGATCTGAGGGGGGAAAAAATCCAGAGTGTTGTGGGTATCTACCTGAAAGGATAGTACCTGAGGATAATTAAGAACATTTTAGATAAGCAATTGAAATGCCATAGCATGCAAGGCTATGAGTTAAGTGCTAGAAATATGATTAGAATAGATAGATATGAGATGACCAGCACTGACATGGTGGGCCAGTCTGTAACAACTCTATGACTAAGACTTGCTCTTTCAATTAACCACACTTTCTAAAAGTCACACACCACTGTTCACTATCTATCCAGGTTTAAAGAACCAATTCAAACCCAATTTAACCTTAATTAATATTTCCATCATCAGTTCCCTCATTCCATTCGACCTCAGGTATTCCTTCAGATCATATTAGGTGATAACATTAACATGGTTGAATCCCACAGCATCTACATTGTTGGGTTACTTTTGACCAGAAACTGAACTGGACTAGCCACAGAACTGCAGTTTGGCTACAACAGCAGATCAGAGGCTAGGAATTCTGCTATGAATAACTTACTTCCTATCTCTCCAATGCTTTCTCACACTGTCCACGGCACAATTCAGGACTGTGATGGAGCAATCCCTACTTGTTTGGATCATTGTAGCTCCAACAACACTCAAGAAGCTTGACACCATCCAGGACAAAGCAGACCATCGACAAAGCAGACCACCTGATTGTCACCCCATCCACTCTTCACCCGCTCCACTATTAATGCACAGTAGCAGCAGTGCGTCTGCAGCAACTCACCAAGACTCCTTCAATAGCAACTTCCAAGCTTGGAACCTCTACTATTTAAAACAGTAAAGGCAGCAGATACATGGAAACACCTCCGCCTGCAAATTTTCCTCCAAGCCACTACTATTCTGATTTGGAAATAAGTCTCAAGATCCATCCCTAACAGCATTGTGGGTGTCCTACTGCGCATGAGTTGCAGTGGTTCAGGCTCAGTGCCATCTCCTCCGGGACAACTAGGGATGGACAATAAATGCTAGTCTAGCTAGCAAAACCCAAATCATTTGAAAACAAACTCTCCTCCAATATTTTTCTCTCTGTCATCCAGCTGGGTGGGACTGTTCTCACCGGGTTCTGTTCTTTACTATTGAATTACTTGAGAGAATAACTTGCAATGGTTTCTCTTCCAGTTCCTATACCACTACTTTTGGCTTTCACCAAGGATCTGTCCTTGGCCCCATCTCATCAATATACTGTCCATCATCTAACAGCACAGTTCCCACATTCCCACCTCACCAGCTGTGTACTTGTACATGTACAAATAAGTTCAACAAGTACTACATACTTAATGATTAACAGTGGCATGTTGAGAATACTTTGATATAACACCAATTGATGATTGAGTTTTTTGAGGAAGTGACAAAGAGGATTGACAAAAGCAGAGCGGTGGACATTGTCTATATGGACTTCAGCTAGGCATTTGGGAAGGTTCTGCATGGTAAACTGATTAGCAACATTAGATCATATGGAACCCAGGAGAGCTAGCCATTTGGATATAAAATTGGCTTGAAGGTAGAAGACAGAGGATGGTGGTGGAAGGTTGCTATTTGGACTGGCGGCCTGTGACCAGCAGTGTGCCCCTTCTGCTTTTCATCATTTATAGAAAATATTTGAATGTGAATACAAGTTAGCAAGTTTGCAGATGACACCAAAATTGGTGGTGTATTGGACTGCTAAGAAGGTTATCTCAGAATTAATTGGGAACTTGATCACATGGACCAATGGGCTGAGGATGGAGTTTAATTTAGATAAATGTGAGATGTTACATTTTGGTAAGGCAAATCATGGCAAGAATTGTATGCATAATGGTCCTGGGAGTGTTCCTGAACAAAGATGCTATAGGAAAGATGTTGTTAAACTTGAAAGGGATCAGAAAGGATTTATAAGGATGTTGCTACGGAGCTTTGGAGGCTGAGTGTGATCTTATAGAGGTTTGTAAATTCATTAGGCTGGTGGATAGGATGTATAATAACTTCCTGAGGTGTTTGCACTGTATTCTCAAGTAAAAAAAAGAATGAATCATTAAAATGACTGGAGAGTACATTTCCCAGGGTAGGGCAGCCCAAGGCTCGAGGGCATTGATTTAAGGTGAGAGGGGAAATATTTAAAATGGATCTAAGGGGCAACCTTTTCACTTGGGGGGTGGTGCATGTTTAGAATGAGCTGCCAGAGGAAATGGTGGAGACTGGCACAATTACAACATTAAAAAGGCATCTGGATGAATACATGAATAGGAACAGTTTAGAGGGATATGGGCCAAATGCTGGTAAATGGGACTAGATTGATTTAAGTTATCTGTAAGCATGGACAAGTTGGACTGAAGGGTCTGTTTCTATGCTGTCCAACTCTATGACTCTATGATTCTGTAATGCCTTTTGAGACTGTGACACCATTCGTGACTGGATTTCCACTTGTGCTTGAACTCACTTGATGCAGCCAACATGAACAGGCTACATGAACAGGCAGCGCAATCCTTTGGTGTTGCAGTAAGTGAGATAGTGCAGTAAGAGAGCTCAGGAAGCAGGATTGGTGAATAAAAGGAGCCTTTATTTGAAGATTGGTGGACTTGGTGCTGGCCAGTGAGTGGTTTCTAAGTGACTATGGGTGAAAATATTTGTTTCTGAGGCACAATTGGATGCAATTTCACTGATGGTATTAATGTACAACTGCAAGGATTCACTGGATCAAATGAATACAGGAAAGTTGGTGAATGAAGGAGGCAGTGAAGGTAGCAAGTCAGGAGATTGGGCACAGAACAGGAGAGGCAATGAGAGGTGGAAGTATACTGGAAAGAATAAGTGATTGGGAGAGACTGGTCTTGCAAAATTGAGCAGGACTGCAGTTGTCTGAAGGCTGGCCTGGAACCATATGTTCAGCAGCTGAAACAAAAGGAGCAGGATTACTAACATCATCTCAAAGTCAATCTCATGGGCAGGATTGATCACCAGTAGGCTGACATATCAGCATCAAGATAAACAGGTGTTCAACAAGAGGGTGAAATTAACACCAGTTAATCTTATTTCTTTTGTAATATCTGCCATTCAAGAGAAGATCTGACAATGAAGGATGGTTGAATGGTGAAGTTGCAACATTGAAGAGGAATGGAGAGATGCCCTGTTCAGTAGCATAAGCAACATCTGAGGTTGTTTCGCACTGTATTCTCAAGATTAAAGCAAATAGAGAATGAATCGTTAGAATGACTATAGAGAAAATATTAATTTCTTCAAAAGACTAACAAGACTGCAACTAGTCAATAAAAACCTTTTCAAACAATGCTGCCTTCACTGGGAGATTTCCAGTCAGATCTGGCAAGACTATGTCCGTTCTGCTGCAAAGAATTCTGGATGGAAAGATGATGTGAGATGAACTTCAGCAATAACATTTGCAATGTCTGACAGAATGTCTGGAATAGTAAATAAAAATGAAGCATTTTCTGGACTCGGACAGAAGTCTGAGAAATGAATATACTTATGTTTTGCTGAAGAACTTTTTTGCATGTGCAGAGTTTCCTGTATTGAACAATCTTGAACAATCTTGTCAGTTTGCCATTGATTGAAAAATCATTATGAGCACTTTGTGAAACCAATGCACGTGAACATCTGCCACTTCTTCAATAGACACATGCAAAGCTTCTTAAACAGCACTGCTAGTCACATAAACTGGCATCACCGAGAGGTCAGGTCCCAGTAATCACAGATTCATAGATTCATACAGTACAGAAAAGGCCCTTTGCCCTATTGAGTCTACACAGACGTAACTGCCATTAAAAGAGTGTGAATCCCAATTTTCTGCACTTGTTCTTTGTCGTTGAATGTTATTTTCTTCTTGAAATGATGGAACTGAGCATGACGGTGACATATTTTCAGGCTCCGCCCGAATTGGCTTCTTATTCAGTATCTCTGAAGGAAGAGTCTGTCATAATATGACTAGCTGATCAAACTTTTAATAAAAGCTGACAAAGTTCTTCCAACATACTGTTCAATCCACTCAGCATGGAGCTTCAGTAAATAGGGAAAGCTGTGGGAAATCTTCACCAAATGTTATTGAATCTTCCTTAGATGAAAGCTTATGTTCCTGGAGAAACCAAGGTAACTTCTCACAAGACAGAATGTAATCATCATCTAACCCAAGCAATTCCTCACAGAATGAAACATAGTCATCAAAGGATATCAGTACTTCACTGGCTAAACGGTAGCTTTGTGACATCCTGGATGGTGAATGGATTTTTCAATTCAGTGAAATTACAGGGTCATCTAGATATCCATTAAACTTATTTGTACTTTTCCACCAAACATTTCCTCTTTTACCTGGAATGTCTGGCACTAATCATGGAAAATCTAGTTGGACGCATGCTTAGTAATTCAACAAAGATTTATTCTTCTTCACTGAGAAATAAATAGTCTTATTGATAACTTTATCATTGTTGGTAAATATTGCTGAAAAGATTTTTTTGACTGAAAATGTGGATTCTGGATCTTGACTTTTGATCATCAAAAGGTGTAAAGTGTAATTCCACTCTGAGGTATCAGCCAGGCCAGTAATAGTTGGTCAAGATTTCTGACTTTTAAGGTTACAGACTAATAATCCTAATCCAAATGATCATCCTGCACTAACAATGTAAGGCCAACAATATCTATTCAGCCAAAGAAGTGTCTAATTTTCATATCATCTTTTTAGAGGTGATCTCACAAAACTGCTTAAAGTAACCAAATCTACCACATTGGACTCTGCCTGCTGAACAATCTGATGCTTGTGTTATCTTTTGGAATGTTTCTTGTTATAGTAGAAGGATGTCATTGTGCCGTGCCAATAATGGACTTGGATTGACACTCCAAACTTGGAGCCATACAGCCACACAGCTCAGAAACAAGCCTTTTGGGTAGCCATGTCTATTCTGACCAACAAACACCAAAGAGGCAAAAAGTTTTTAGTTTAGCAAGGCGTCCTGTGTCAGTGCAGATTTGGTGGGCTGAAGGGCCTCTTCCTGGGCTGTACTGTTTATTATTCTAAAATAATCCCATTTCTCTGCACCCAGTCCATAGCTTACTATGCCCTGGTATTTAAATGTGCATCAGATTCTTTTTAAATGTTGCGAGACTACATGTTTTCATCATCCTTTCAGGCAGCATGTTCCACATTTCCATCACCCTCTGGTTGAAAACATTTTTGCTCAGATTCCCTCTAAATCACTTATTCCTTACCTTAAACCCTGCCTCAGACACACCTGCCATAATTCTCACTGGATAAAGAGTGGAGCTGGAAAAAGCACAGCAGGTCAAGCAGCTTCAGAGGAGGAGGAGAGTCAATGTTTCATGTTGAAACCTTTCATCAGAACCCTGATGGAAGCTTCTGACCTGAAACATCACCTCCCTTCTTCCTCTTATGCTACTTAACCTGCTGTGCTTTTCCCAGCTCCACTCTTTATCTATTCTGATCTCTAGCATCTGCAGTTCTCATTATCTCCAGAAAATTATTCTCACTATCTACTCTATCTTTACCTCTCATAATTTTGTACACCTTAATTAGAATATCGCAACCACTTCTGCTTCAGGAAAAACAAACCTACCCTATCCAGTATCTACTCATAAGTGAGATTTTCCATCCCAGGCCATATCCTGATGAATCTCCAGTGCAGTCACATTCTACCAATAAGGTAAAAACAATGACTGCAGATGCTGGAAACCAGATTCTGGATCAGTGGTGCTGGAAGAGCACAGCAATTCAGGCAGCATCCGAGGACAGGCAAAATCGACGTTTTGGGCAAAAGCCCTTCATCAGGAATAAAGGCAGAGAGCCTGAAGCGTGGAGAGATAAGCTAGAGGAGGGTGGGGGTGGGGATAGAGTAGCATAGAGTACAATGGGTCAGTGGGGAAGGAGATGAAGGTGATAGGTCAGGGAGGAGAGGGTGGAGTGGATAGGTGGAAAAGGAGCTGGGCAGGTCGGACAAGTCCGGACAAGTCAGGGGATCGTGTTGCTGGAGGTTAGAAACTAGGATGAGGTGGGGGAAGGGGAAATGAGGAAACTGTTGAAATCCACATTGATGCCCTGGGGTTGAAGTGTTCCGAGGTGGAAGATGAGGCGTTTTTCTTCCATGCGTCTGGTGGCGAGGGAGCGGCGGTGGAGGAGGCCCAGGACCTCCGTGTCCTCGGCAGAGTGGGAGGGGGAGTTGAAATGTTGAGCCACGGGGCGATTTGGTTGATTGGTGCTGGTGTCTCGGAGATATTCCCTAAAGCGCTCTGCTAGGAGGCAACACGATCCCCTGACTTGTCCGGACTTGTCCGACCTGCCCAGCTCCTTTTCCACCTATCCACTCCACCCTCTCCTCCCTGACCTATCACCTTCATCTCCTTCCCCACTGACCAATTGTACTCTATGCTACTCTATCCCCACCCCCACCCTCCTCTAGCTTATCTCTCCACGCTTCAGGCTCTCTGCCTTTATTCCTGATGAAGGGCTTTTGCCCGAAACGTCGATTTTGCCTGTCCTCGGATGCTGCCTGAATTGCTGTGCTCTTCCAGCACCACTGATCCGCATTCTACCAATAGTTTGGTAATCAGAAATGCACACACTATTCTATCTGTGGTCTAGGCATTGCTCTATAAAGTTGCAACAAGACTTCCTTGCTCCAATAGTCTATGCCTTTGTGAACGAAGACAAGCCACTGATCTTCCCTATTCTGTCTACCTGTGCTGATACCTTCATGGATCTATAGACTTGTACACCAAGGCCCTTTTGTTCCTCAGTACTCCCTCAAGACTTACTATTCATTTTAGTTATCCTTCTCTTATTAGACATCCCAAAAATATAACCTCACACTTACCTGGGTTAAATTCCATCTGCCGCTTCCCTGCCCAATTTGCCTCCTGATCAATATCAGACTATAGCCTGAGACCATGCTTCACAATCAACAACACAGACAAATTTCTGTCATCTACAGACTTTCTACATATTGGTGCCCACAGCAAACTTCATTTTTCAGACAGGAAAAATTAAAGGGCAATTTGCTCACCATCACTTCTCTCAACCTTCCCGCTGTTGCCAAATGATTAGGCTATCTGCCAGCCAGTGCTGGATTACCAGATTCTTTCTCAAATTAAATATTGAAAAGGTGGAAACAATTTTTTCAGTCCCCCATTCCCTTGCTACCAATTCCATCTCGTTTCCTGACAACTACTTGAAAGTAACTAATCCGTACCATCTGACACCAATGTGGTGTCGTATTTGATCCTGAGATGGTATCACTTGGATCATCTATTTTCCACCTCTATAATGTTAACAACGTTGTATCTGTCTATTCAAAACAAACCAATGAACTTATTATGCAAATCAGTACAAAAGGGTATGTTTAGTTGCCATTACAGAAACATGGTTGCAGGGTGATGGTGACTGGAAATTAAATATCCAAGGGTATCAGGTAATTAGGAAGGATAGGCAGGAGGGTAAGGGAGGTGTGCTTATGTTCTTAATTAAGGATGAAATTAGGGCAATAGAGAGAGCTGATATAAGATCTAAGGAGCAAAATGTTGAATCCATTTGGGTAGAGATCAGGAATAGTAAGGGGAAGAAGTCACAGGTCGGAGTAGTCTGTAGGTCACCCAATAATAATGCTACTGTGGCTCAGGAGATCAATCAAGAAATATCTGATGCATATCTGAAATATCTGGAACAGCAGTAGTCATGGGGGTCTTTAACATACACATTGATTGGCTGAATCAAGTCAGTAGAGGCAGTCTTGAAGAGAAGTTCATAGATAACTTTCTTGAGCAGCATGTTACTGAACCTACAAGGGAGCATGCAATCTTAGATCTGGTCCTGTGTAATGAGACAGGTACAATTAATGATCTCGTAGAAATAGCATAATCTAAAACCAGGCAGTCATGCTTAAACAAGGGATACTATAATGGGATGAGGAAGGAGTTGGCTAAATTAGAGTGGGAACACAAGTTATGTGGTGGAACAGTGGAGGACTTTCAAAGAGGATTTTTCACAACACTCAAGCCAAGTATATTCTGGTCAAAAACAAGAATAGCAATGGTAAGTAGAGCCAGCCTGGGATAACCAAGGTAATAAAGGAAGGCATCCACTTGAAAGGTCAGGCTTACAAAGTAGCCAAAAGTAGTGGGAAACAGGAAGATTGGGAAAACTTTAGAAAGCAACAAAGAACTACGAAGCAAGGAATAAACATAGGAAAGATAGGTTATGAATGCAAATGAGCTAAAGTGGATATAGGTCCCTTGCAGGATGAGAAAGGGGAATTAATATTGGGTAATGCTGAAATGGCTGAGGCCTTAAATAACTATTTTGTCAGTCTTCGCAGTGGAAGATGTGTCTAATATGCCAAAAATTATGTGAAGGATACAATGGGTTATCATTGTAACCTCAATTCAATTGTTATCATTAAAGGAGTAATGTTGAGAAAATTTGAGGATCTAAAGGTAGATAAGTCCCCTGGTCCTGATGGAATGCATCCCAGGGTGCTGAAAGAAATGGTGAAAGTTATAGTACATGCGTTAGTGTTAATTTACCAAAATTCACTGGACTCTGGGCACAAATTTGATTGAGTGTTTTGAAGAAGTTACAAAGAGGATTGATGAGGGTAGATGTAATCTATATGGACTTCAGTCAGGCGTTCGACAAGGTTCCCCATGGGAGACTGATTAGCAAGGTTAGATCTCACAGAATACAGGGAGAACTAGCCATTTGGATACAGAACTGGCACAAAGGTAGTGGTGGTAGAGGGTTGTTTTTCAGACTGGAGGCCTGTGACCAGTGGAGTACCACAAGGATCGGTGTTGGGTCCTCTACATTTTGTCATTTACATAAATCATTTGGATGTGAGCATAAGAGGTAGAGTTAGTAAGTTTGCAGATGACACCAAAATTGGAGGTGTAGTGGACAGCGAAGAGGGTTACCTCAGATTACAACATGATCTTGACCAGATGGGCCAATGGGCTGAGAGGTGGCAAATGGAGTTCAATTCAGATAAATGCGAGGTGCTGCATTTTGGGAAAGCAAATCTTAGCAGGACTGATACACTTAATGGTAAGGTCCTAGGGAGTGTGGCTGAACAAAGAGACCTTGGAGTGCAGGTTCATAGCTCCTTGAAAGTGGAGTCATAGGATAGTGAAGAAGGTGTTTGGTATGCTTTCCTTTATTGGTCAGAGTATTGAGTACAGGAGTTGGGAGGTCATGTAGCGGCTGTACAGGACATTGGTTTGGCCATTGTTGGAATATTGCATGCAATTCTGATTTCCTTCCTATCGGATAAATGTTGTGAAACTTGAAAGGGTTCAGAAAAGATTTAAAAGGATGTTGCCAGGGTTGGAGAATTTGAGCTATAAGGAGAGTCTGAACAGGCTGGGGGTGTTTACCCTGGAGAGTCGGAGGCTGAGGGGTGACCTTAGAGAGGTTTACAAAATTATAAGGGGCATGGATAGGGTAAATAGGCAAACTCTTTTCCCTGGGGTCGAGGAGTCCAGAACTAGAGGGCATAGGTTTAGGGTGAGAGGGGAAAGATATAAAAGAGACCTAAGGGACAACTTTTTCACACAGAGGGTGGGACGTATATGGAATGAGCTGCCAGAGGAAGTGGTGGAGGCTGGTACAATTGCCACATTTAAAAGGCATTTGGATGGGTATATGAATAGGAAGTGTTTGGAGGGATATGGCCCGGGTGCTGGCAGGTGTGACGAGATTGGGTTGGGATATCTGGTCGGTATGGACAGGTTGGACTGAAGGGTCTGTTTCCATGCTGTCCATCTTTATGACTCTATGACTATGACTTGGAACAAAACTCTCTCTCGTATACAGTGTAACAAACAGCAAAGCACAGATACAGAATACAAAACCACTTGCTGCCTCACAGCGCCAGAGATCCGGGTTCAATTCCCGACTCAGGCGACTGACTGTGTGGAGTTTGCACATTCTCCCCGTGTCTGCGTGGGTTTCCTCCGGGTGCTCCGGTTTCCTCCCACAGTCCAAAGATGTGCAGGTCAGGTGAATTGGCCCTGCCAAATTGCACGTAGTGTTAGGTAAGGGGTAAATGTAGGGGTATGGGTGGGTTGCGCTTCGGCGGGGCGGTGTGGACTTGTTGGGCCGAAGGGCCTGTTTCCACACTGTAACTAATCTAATCTAATCTAATCTAATCTAATCTAATCTAATCTAATCTAATCTTGCCTGTACAGAAAACAAATCTGGATTCACAGGATTCATTCAAGGTCATGCAACTTGTCGAGTATCAACAACAATTTTAGCCCCTTCAGGCCATCCTAGTCAATCTATTGTCTCATGCAGCTGTTGAATATCATCATTACGTTTTGCCCTTCGGCTTATCCTTATACAGAGCTGTGTTCCCAAAAGATCAGTTTCTGCCTCAGCTTTTTCCGCCCAAGATCTTACACATGCTCAAACCATATTCCTAGCACTTTCAGGTAATCTGTCCTGATGGTGAAGGAGATAAAGGATTGGTCAGCCCAGTTTCCTTGCTCATGCCTTGATTTACCTTGGCTCCCAAGACCAGTTTGAGCTGGTTGTGGATGATCATGAGTCTGTGCATTGAGCAGATCGGAGCAGAGAACAGCGATGTCATCCGTGTCCTCTGCTGCCCGATATAGCTGCCCCTCTCAGGCTCACATCCTTCCTGATGGACTCAGCTAAAAGGCTGTATGCATCACACAAACAAGGCAGTAGAGAGTGGGACGTCCAGCCTGACTCCAGAGCTAATCGGGAAGCTTTCTGACCTATTGATCGAGGCTGTTGGATCCAATTGCATATTCCTTCCCCCAAAGCTCATTTTGAACAGCACGTCCTCAAGGTATGTGATATCCTATCAAAGGCCTTCTCCTGGTTCAGGTTGATGAGACAGGTGACTACCCACTCTCAGATATCGTCCTGCCCAGCAGAGCACAAGTTTGATCTGGGTGATTCACCGATCCCAGGGCAGACCTGACCGGGTTGGCAATGATTGTGTAGTCTCCATTCAGCAGTGAAATTGGTCATCAATTTCTAATGTCCTCCCTCTCCCCCTTTCACGTGTAAATGAGGCTAATGATAATCCTTGTGGATTTGCTCGTGGTACCTGCTAGAAGCATAATTTCATCCACCTCCAGCAGGTCCTGGCCAACCTAATCCCACAGAGCCGATTACAACTTGGCAGATAAGCCTTCATTTCTGAGAGTTTTATTCTTTCCTAAGGATATGAGTGCCTTGGTCAGCGCATCCAGAGATAATGGCTGGTCCAAACGTTTCAGCATGCTATCACCTAAGACCTCAGTGAGAGAGGACAGGATCAACTGGGAAACCATGCTGTCTGTGGGCTTTGTGTCATATAAACTGGCAAAGAACAATTTGTTGATCCTCAGGATGTCACACTGAGATGACGTTACAGAGCCATCTTCCCCTGTCAGGCTGCTGAGCACAGAGCTCTCCTTGTGCACCTTCTGGAAGTAGAAATTCAGGCATGTCTCATCCTGCTTCACAGTGTTGACCCTGGACTGAAAGATGATCTTGGAGGCCTCTAAGGCAAAGAGCCCTTCACCTCCTGGAGACCCTCCATGAGATCAACCTCCATCATTTGCAGTAGGAGTAGGTTCTGCATACTTTTCTCAATTTTGAATGGTTTCCCCCATCTCTCTCTCACCTTTTGAACACCTTTGAGTATAAAGAACTTGTTCATTTTCGCCTTGACTGTTTCCCACCACTCCGATGGAGACTTAGAGAGGGGCTTCACTGTTCTTCAACCTGTGAAATCCCTTTTGAGCTTCCCAATGTTTTCTGGGGTCAACAGTTCCGCATTCAGCTTCCACATTCTCCTGCAGTCCTTTTGGTCATTCTGTATGCAATAGTTGGTCAGCAGGAGGCAGTGGTCAGAGAAGAACACTGGCTTCTTGTTGGTGGATCTGACCGAGAACATGCAGGACACAAACAGGAATCTATCCTTGAACGGATAGACCCGTCTGGCCGCGGCCAAATGTGTGCCTTGATTTGGTGCCACTGGTGCAGGGACAAAGCAATGTCCAGTTTGGAGTCTGACAGAGGGAATGTTCTGTCCTACTCCTGATTTGAAGTGTCCCTGCTCCTGGTTGCTCAGAGTTGTGGTGTAGTGCCTAACCCCTGGTCCCTGATGGCTGGAAGTTGGGCTTCACTGGGTCCCACATAATGTATGGCATTTCCAGGTTGTGGGGTGCTCCTCTCCTTCTCCCCCATGGTGCCATGCTTTTCTTTTCCATTGGTGGTCATCTCTCTGCTCACCTTTGTCGTCAGAGGAGCTGCTGTTGTGTCCTTTATACAGCTGCCTCTTTTGCTGCTGGACCAAGGGGGCTCAATGTGTTCTCCTTTTGTGGTTGTTTCTCACAAGTCTCCACTCCCCCACCTCCTTTGTATCTTCCTCTCCATTAACTCTGTCTGTTCACAAGGAGGTTGGATCAGTTGCTGAGCCTCTGTGCTGGTTACTTTTTATTCCTCTCTGGCCTGTCCCTCCTTCTGGGAGTCCCTTTTTTTGGTATTCTTGCTGGAGAGTGACACTTTACTGTCCTTTGGGAGTCGTTGGCTCCTGTTGCCACTTCCAACCATCTGAGTGTATGTGGCGCCACTGCCCACCATCCCCCCATCCACTCCCATATTGGGCAAGCCTTGTACAAGTGGCCTTCTTCCCCACACAGGCTGCAGCTCTTGGACTCCTTTCATTCAGGTCACCCGCCTGTTTGCAGTTCCTGCAAAGGATCATTTTGCAGTCTGCTGCCATGTGCCCTGACCTCCTGCATGTTCGGTACACTCCAGGCAGCCCCACATAAGTCTGGAAGCCTCATCATACTCCAATTGCAAAACTCAAGGGTGGTGGAGGATTCTTCCACAGACAGAGTCACCTTGACCTGCTGCTTGCTGGTCCAGATCTCAAAGGGGTCCATTACATTGGTGCTGCCTCTTTCAAGCTGTGTGGACCTTCTCAGGAAATCTGCTGCTGGAATGTGAGGGTTGTACATATGGAATGTAACAACCCGCTTCCTCTGTGCAGGAAGAATGAACAATGCTGCCATGGATAAGACAGAGTGGGGACCCTCAGCTCCTTTCTCCAAAAATACCAAGGAGACACTCACATTGCTTCACCTTCCTGAAAGTCATGTTGAAGTAACCCCCGCTGGGGAAATCCCACTAACAGAAAATATCTGCTATCCAGGAGGACTCTCCTTACAAAGAAGGTCTGATCAACCAGAGATCCTTTCTCCACTTTCTGCAGTCACCCTGATTGTATTGCAAACTCCTGGCCTGGGTATGGATACTAGCAGAGGCCATAGCTCTGGTTGACACGTCGCTGAATTGACATTAGGCCAAAGCCAGCATAAGGATCCATCAATTTCAGCTTGGCTCAACCAATGATCCTCCAAGTTCTTCCCACAATTCAGCAATGGTTTCAAGATCTTCTATGATGAAGGTTCTCTGCTAAGACTCTGTATTTCTGTTCTGTCAACTGGGACAGAAACAGCAGATGGGGTAAACAGATAATCTCTAATAGAGTACCATAGTACAGTAGGGGGTAAAAGGTTATGAAACACAGTCATTTGTGACTGTAGAGAAATAAACGATTGCAGTTTAAGTACAGATCTTTACACCCAAAGAGGGTATGTCCTTTTGAACTTCAGGAATCCAAACAAGTTTCTTTTAATGACTTGGTAAAACTGTAGAGTGATTGAATTTCACCCTCGCAGTGGTTTTCAAATAAATATTGTCTTAATAAGTGAAGAAAATTAGTATTAAAGGTGTTTAGAGTAAAGACAGTAAGGTTTAACTAAGAATTAACCAACTTACAGCATGCAAATAGCAGAGTTTGTAAAGTGTAGTAGCATGACAGAGAGACTGTTTAACCTCCCCAGTTTGAGTGAGAGACAGAGAGAAGCTGCCCCCAATTTGTCAGCCTTATCACAGAATTGTTGTAACTTTATATCGGAGCTGATCTTAAATGACTATAACTATTATGAGAAACTAACATCCTTTCTAATTTTCTGAACTCAGGTGATAGGAACATAAACTGTAACACAGAATTTGGAAAAGTCCTTAGTGATAAGTAAGTATCTGGTTACTGTGACACAGCTGGCAAATATCTGAGAAGGAGTATAACTATCAGTATTGGAATGTGATTGCATGAGATACATTCTAAGATCCAAAGGCAGATGATAAAGTTTCTGGTAAAAATCATGAGATCATGGGAGGATCTATGGCTGACTATTGAGTTGTCCATCATTGATTGTGTATTTACAGGATTGGATTTGTAGGTTGCAGTGCCATGGCTAACATAGATATCAATGTTGCATGTAATTGACATAAAGCAAAATGTATAAAAATGCTGTATTTAGCTGGGAAAGGCAGAATGTCCTAGCGAGGACCTCTCCCACGCTGCATTGATTAGAAACTCTGAATAAAGGCTGATTTTGCTGCTAAACACAGGACTCAAAACTCCTTTTTGATATCTTCTTCCAACAACATTACAGACCAAATTGTGATAGGTGCTGCTAATGTGTTGTCTGATTTATTACAGTCCAAAGAAGTCCATATTCTAGACAGACCCATTCAGACAGTGAATTAAACACAGGTCCAGAAGCAACACAGATCAGTCCTAATAGGAGAACAAACTTTGTGCAGGAGACCTTCAGAGTCAATTCTATTTCTTAAAGTAGAGCACAACAAATGACACACTTAATAAACCAGTGCAATGGGCAGGACAGATGCTAGACATTAGAATTTCTTACTGTGGAGCAAAGAATCTTCACAGGCTCAAATGGTGCCCAACTTTTAAAAACAAATTATTTTACTGAAAATGTGCGGAAGCAGGATGCAGCCAGAGAAACGTGAAACCCAAAAAAAACTCTCACAAGAATAAACCAGGTGGACAGTCATCAGTAGAATATTGTTATGGACCAGGCTAGACCCCCTCAAAATATTTTAAGAAGGTAGCCCAGACCCAAACTTTTATTTTTTAAAGGCAAACGTAGAGTGGATTTTCCGGGAGCAACGCAGCTGGTCAAAGCATCCGGCTTCAAGCAAAACAGAGTGTACTTACACACGATGGTTGGAATATGAACAGAAGTAAATCGAATTTAGAATAAACTCGAACCAACTCGAAATTGCTAACTTAACGAAGCTGTTCCAAATCTCACAATACCCCTAAATTCTAACTCAGGTTATTACAGGCACGAGTGATTTCAGAGAGTAAGTTCAGGTAAGATCTCTGTTGAATCATGGAACCTCTTTTCACTGTAGCTGCTTCTCTGCTACTAGTAGCTTCTGGCTGCTTGCGAAAGCTAAACCAAACTAAAATTAATGAACTGGGAAAACTGGCCACTCTCCTTTCATTGTATGACTGTTTAAAAAAAACCTAAAGTCCTCCTCTGATTGTTGACTTGGGCAGTGTCTGTGAGCCAATTTGGCATTACTGATTTTATAACCCCTCTTGAAAAAAAAAGGACAACATAACCTTGTTAAAGGGGCATCATTGTCACACCTTCCCATTTAAAAAAAAACCATCAATAGACAAAGACAGCTTCATTTTAAAACCCCTTAGTCGTACACTGTTAGTACGCTACAGTACATATACGTTATATTGACTATGAATATGTAAACATGCACTACTGTGTTCCAGTTCAGTCTGTTTACTCCTGCCACTGAACACCTCCATTTTTTATCCAAGTCTCAACAATGTGTCGGCAATCACATTTTCTCACGCTGTCACATGTACAAGCTGCAATAACAGGCTCAATCTAACAGCCTGGAATTTTTGTCCTTAAATTTCTCGAAAAACTTTAATGGGTTATGATCAGTATATATGATTGTCTCAGACACATTACTGGTAACATAAACAAATGTCGTAATGCCAACACCAAGCTCAAAGTCTCCTTTTCAATTGTTGAATATTTCTGCTGATGAATTTCTTCAAGAAGTACCTAACAGGTCTTTCAATCTTCTCGTCTTCCTGTAAGAGTACAACACCAAAACCCACATTACTCAAATGGATTACCACCTTGAGTGGCCACAGTGTGGCCAATACTGGGGTAGTGGTTAACATGGTTTTCAGGCTGTCAAATATCTTCTGACAGTCTGCCGCCCACTGAAACGTCTTACATTTCTTTCGTAATTCAGTGAGTGGAGCAGCCACACCGCTAAACTTTGATATGAATTTCCAGTAAAACGCACTCAATCCCAGGAACCCAGGAACTCTTTTCATCAATGGTGGGGGAAACTCCCAATAACCTTTGTTTTTATATTCCATGGGCCCATCTGTCCATGTCCGAGAATATAGCCCAGGAAGGTGACTTGGGCTTTGGCAAATTCACTCATCCAGATTTATCACCAAACCTGCCTCCCAAAGCTGAATGAATAATTCTGATAAATACTGCAAATGTTCCTTCCATGTGAGACTAAAAATTGCCAGTTTATAAATGTAAACCACACAATTGGTTAATTGGAAAATGACTTTATTGGTTAGTCTTTGAAATGTGGCTGGCAGATTTTTTATACTAAATAGCATGACTTTAAAATGATACAGTCCATTTGGTATTATGAAAGCTGAAATTGTCTTTGAGCTTTTGGATAAGGGTACCTACCAGTATCCTCTGATTAAGTCCAACTTAGAAATATATGTTGCTTGTCCCATCTTTTCAATACAGTCTTCCAACCGGGGAATCAGATATGAATCGCACATTGTAACTGCACTGACTTTGCGATAGTCCACACATCACCACTGGTTACCATCTGGTTTTGGCACCATTCCCATGGGTGAGCTTCAGTCACTTCAATTATGTCAGCTTTTGATAACTGGGGGCTGCCGAGAAGGTGAATCACTGAGTTAAGAACTTACCTTGAGTGTCAGGGTCCTCCATTTTTGTTTAGCAGCAGAAAGAGCGAGAGCAATGACCAGGCGGCTGCTGGGAAGGTGAGTTACAGATTTACGAACTTACCTCATGAATAGGCGAGCGCACGCTGAGCAAGAGTGGACACGGGACTGCTGAGTAAGTGAAGTAACATACTTTCTCCCCATCCCCACCCCTCTCTCATTTATCTCTCCACTCTGCAGGCACCCTGCCTCTATACCTGATGAAGGGCTTTTGCCCGAAACGTCAATTTTCCTGCTCCTCGGAAGCTGCTTGACCTGCTGTGCTTTTCCAGCACCACTCCAATCTAGACATATTTGGGCCTGACCGGAAACACTACTTAGGTAGTGCCTCCCACCTATCCATCTCCTCTAACCAAAAAAAAAACGTTCTGTGCACTGGATTGGTAAGGGTTTTTGTTTCTTTCTCTTTATTTTTAAAATATTCTCTTCGGGAATTTAGAATAGTAAGAATGGAGGTTAGGGCAGTTGAATGTTTCTCCTGCAGAATGTGGGAGGTAAGGATCATCACTCGTGTCCCTGTTGATTTCATCAGCGGGAAGTGCACCCAATTTGAAAACTGTGTTCAGGGATAGTGCACGAGGGAGGATTTCAGATACCTGGATAATTGGGGCTCATTCTGGTATGGGTGGGACCTCTACAAACAAGATGGTCCATACCTGAACCAGAGGGGTACCAATATCTTTGGGGGGGGGGCGGAATTTGATAATGCTCTTCGGGAGGTTTTAAGCTAATTCAGTAAGGTAATGGGAACCTAAATTGTAACTCCAATGTCCAGGACGTTGAGAGTAGTGAGGTCAGAAATATGGTTTCAAGATCGCAAAAGGGCACTGGCAAGCAAGAAGATGGTTTGAATTGTGTCTACTTCAATGCCAGGAGCATTTGGAATAAGGTGGGTGAACTTG